>NW_019418294.1:0-10169 GCF_000390285.2 Anoplophora glabripennis | reverse complement strand
AAAAAAAATTATAAGAAAAAATGTCATAGGGGTTGATTATTTCAACCCCTTACAAAAATAGTTCAGGGTTGAAAAAAATTCAAAAAGTGTAGTTTTATTGACAGATAATGTTCACCAAGTTTGGTTTCTTTAGCTTGATGTACGTGGAAGATAAAAAAGAAAAACAATTTTTTTTTGTAATTTTAGGAGGGGCGTAACTTTTCAGGGAAGGGTTTTTTTCAAAAAATTTTATACCAAAGACCCCTATTAATTTTCATCGGAGAATCGCCCCTTGAATTTTTTCGGTGTTATTTAGATACACCCTGTATACTGACAACCGCTCGCTGCTATGGCTGAGGAAGTACCAAGACGAACGGGCCTAATTAACCCGGTGGGCCCTCATGCTACAAGGGTACCAATTTGAAGTCGTCCATGTCCCTGGTACCCGGAATGAGCTTCCCGACTATCTTTCGCGCAACCCAGAGCATGCCATGGAGGAAGACCAGCCCACCGAAGACGAAAACCAACATCCCTTACTTAACCAAATCCAAGAGAGGACCCTGTATGAAGAAATCGCCGCGGCACAGCGTGAAGACGACAGCTGCCAGCAAGACAAGGCACGTCTTCAGAGGTTGGCTCGGGAGGAGCCCGCCGACGCCGACGAGCGACGCATTAGAGAAGAGTACGCTCTCGTGGATGACTGTATATGGAAACGAACCCCGCAACAACTCCTGCTCTATGTGCCGAGGACGCTGCGTCGCCGGCTTCTGGAAGAATACCACGACGGGCCACACGCCGCTCATCCCGGGTGGGATGAAACCCAAACCGCCATACAGCAGAAGTTCTGGTGGCCGAAACTACCCCGAAATGTTGCCGAGTGGGTGAAGAGCTGTGCAATTTGTGCCGCTGTCAAAGCGGGGCCGCCGCAATCCAAAGCTCCACTGCGACCTAGGACGCCGCCCGAGCCATGGCACACGGTGAGCCTAGACGTTCTAGGCCCCTACGAGGAAGCCCCACGACACGCCAGATATGCCGCCGTCCTCACCGACACCTTCACGAAGTGGGTAGAATTAAAGCCCATACCTACGACCCAAGCCCAAGAAATCGTCCAATTCCTGGAAGAAACATTCACGAGATACGGCTACCCTGCCTGTATTGTCACCGACGCCGCCCGGCCATACCTAGCCGCCCGCTGGACAAATTATCTCGAACAGCACCATATCCAGGGGTATACGTCTCCTATTTACCATCAGCGGGCCAACCCGGTAGAGCGACGTATACAAGAGCTGATGAAGACGATCCGCGCTTTGGTAATCGAACAGCCGCACCGATGGCCAGAAGCTCTGCCAAACGCCCTATTCGCCCTACACTGCCGCACCAACGCCGCTACCGGTACCTCGCCGGCCGTCCTGATGTTCGGCCAACCTATAAGACGCCCCGGAGAATGGACCATGCCCGTCGAAGTCAGGCCTCTAGTCGAACCACACAACGAACGTATCGCACGGCCCAAACGACGCCAAGAAGTTTACCAAAGGCAATTATGTCTCGAGCCGCGTGAGGCTTCTAGACGCTACCAAGTCGGCGACCTTCTCCTCACCCGTATGCGACCTGGCAATCCACCGTTCGCCCCGAAATGGTCAGGGCCTCACCGAGTGATGGAGGTGCTTGGAGACGGTGTGTATGTCGTAGACCAGAACGACAACGCACAGCTAATACATATCGACGACATTCGCTCCACACCACCGCCGCGGAACGAAGTCGCGGCCGACGACCAGGGTGACCCAGAAGAGCCAGTCGAGCCGGCGGCCGTGAGGGCACCAGCAGACGAGGAACCTCCAACCATAACGCCGAACGACGCGGAGGAAGCCGTTCCGCCCGTACCAGAACCAGACCGGACCCCACCAGCGACAAGGCCCCCGGAAAAATCAGCCACGACGTACCCAACACGCGTGTGGCGGCCAAGCAGCACGCATCGCCCGAGCAACGATAGCCGCCCGATACGTCGAAGGTCCCGGATGATAGTACGGTCGCCCTCGCTACGCCAGCACGAGCCGCGCGCTAGCGGCGTACCACCCCGAAGCAGTTCCCCGGAGGGAACGGCAGTGCCGCAGCCCAGCGGCCTAATCGAACCCGAGCCACGCAATGTGCCAGGACCAAGCGGTCTCCAGCCATCCGCGACTTGTTAAAATTCTGTACATAGACATTTACTACGTTCCTATTTAACATTGTTGTTTCACTTATGTGTATATAGTTGTTTGAATAACTTTTACTTTAACATTTCTATATATATAGGTAGGATATCTGATTTCGTTTTCTTAATTAAGCTGTATTTATTTAGAGATGTAATTTACAGGTTGATTTTATTCAATAAAGCCAAGACAAGACCTGGTGCGAGACTTCGGCCGGGGGGATGTCGCCGTGACGTCACTCCGAGACAGCGGTGGGCGGAGCCTAGCTCTACGGGACCAGACCCTATAAAAGAGCGGGGGTGTACTCGTTTTGCTTTGATCGAGCTCGGCGAAATGGAATTTTTTGATGTTATTCCGTTTGTTTTGTTTTATTTTATTTTATTTTATTTTGTTTTTTTATTTTATTTTGTTTTGTTTTATTTTATTTTGTTTTGTTTTATTTTGTTTTGTTTTATTTTCTTTTGTTTTGTTTTATTTTATTTTATTTTTTTTTAAACAATTATGGCCTCTACTTCTGTAGCGGTGGAACCTCTGCTTCGGCGGTGGTGGAACGTCTAGGTAAGCACTGGGTAAACACTGGATACTTATTTCTAATGTAGAAATAAAACCAATAATTTTGTTTGTTTGTGATGCGGATGGCAGTAACTTGGAATTTTCGTTTGAGTTGGAGTTTTCGAATTATTTTTAAAATTGTTCGATGAATGCGTTGTTGATGAAGCGCGTGTCGGTTTGAGTTGAGTTGCGACGCTATGGTAGCGCGTGACTGCTTGGTATCGAGGTCTGATTGTGGTGAAGTTTTGATCGGAGATCTGAGATCTGAGATGCGATGTGATTTTTTGATGATACAGTGGCTGGAGCGCGCTTTCGTATAATCTGAACGAGCGAACTTCAGATTTCGACTATCTTTCGAATCCAAGTTCCAACGCCCAGGACGACACTCCAGCGCGAGATGTCCAGGCAGCAATCGAAGCTATAAATAATAAATTCCATAATGTTTCTAACTCTGAAGCCGAAGNCAATTACATGCGAAAAACCACACGGGGTTTAATGCGATGCAAAAATGCTTAAATCAATTTAAATTGCTCACGGCAAAGTAGCTCAGTTCGAACTTACGAGTCCGAACTTTCGTAGAAAGCTAAGTTACGATGCACAACCTCACGGGGTTGTGGTCAGCGCGGAATGAATGTTGTTCCCTTTTTTTCAGGGCCTTTTTATATGCTCGATGACGTAACGAAACCGTTATTCCTGCGCGGGAGCCAATCACGTTGCGCAGAATTGTAACGGTTTTTCTCAATTTGGCGGGAAGCGCCCGTCGACCGAGCTCCGATTCTGAGACTGCCTGTCACCGTGACGTCACTCCGAGACAGCGGTGGGCGGAGCCTAGCTCTACGGGACCTGACCGTATAAAAGAGCGGGGGTGTTCTAGTTCGCGCTCCCTTATCGCTGCGCCTGCCATTGCGCATGCGCCTAAGGGGCCGACAGACCCTCTGGCTTCATTGTCCAGGTAAATATTGCTTCGTTCTATGGTTCCAGGGTCCGGAACAGTAACCCCGGGACGCATCCCGCCTAAATTCCGGTATGGGACGATCACTTCTTCCGTCTCGGGTTCAGCAGGAACTTGAAAAGCCCCTTCCAATGATTCTGTGGAAGTCAGTGATTCGCTCAGTCGATCTTCTTCCCTAATGTTTTCCGGCCGCAGCGCGCAAGCAACGGGCTTCTCTCTTGACGTCATTCTTTATTTACAATGTTTATACAGTTCAACAATACGGTTAACAATGACAAGTATTCCCTAGATCAATAACTCGAAATTCGTGAAGCTACTGGTCTTTCAATGAAATATTATGCAAGGCTTCCTTCTAAGTCTCAATTTACTAATAATGACCTCTACTTTTCCCGAACAACACAATAGTTTATTTAATCTCAACCACTCTACTTTTTGATTCAAAGTCTCAATAGTCTTTATTGTTTTCAGTTCAGTTATCTCTCACAAGATTGTCTTTCACTTACCCACTGAGCTAAAGTCTGCTTTCCGGATCACCTGGAAGTCCGGTCCTGCCTTCTATGCACTTTAGTTTAAACAAGTTTTTAGGTTCTGTATTTTTGTTTATCACTTTGACAAAGAAAAAGGATCACTCTCAAATTTACTTAATTATATGTCTTTAGCTTTCTAACCTCTAGTTCAAGGCAAGATTAATCGAATTCTTTAATTTTCAGGTACCTTGATTACTACTAAGAACGACACTGATGGTATCGCTACAATCAGAGGACGTGAAAGCAAACACTAAATCACACCAGACACGTATATTGTCAAAAAAAATGTACTTATACACTATAATTTTCCTTTTTCAGGAACGATATGGAGACTCCTAGGCTGTACCGATCGCGATATTTCCACAATCGTTGACGAAACCACACAGGATAGTCTCAACTTTACTGCTAACTACGATACCCCACAGGTAAGTAAGTATTTATAAAAATTTTTAACTCTTATATTTTTATTTACAGGTTCCTTCAGGACCCCTGACTCAACTGAATACTAATCGTTACTTTTCTTACTGGAAAAGATCGAAAAAATGACCAACAGCACTTCCCTAGACTGCGAAATGTCTGCTCCCGACGCCACCGCGTCGCACATTTTTATCCAGAGCCAACCTCTCAAGCCACGCCCCCAAATGGCGTTTCAGCCAATCCGGGCCGTTTCTAACCCCTTGGCTTTAACAAAACTAATTTCTCGTNACGTACCCAACGCGTGTGTGGCGGCCAAGCAGTACGCAGCGCCCGAGCAACGATCGCCGCCCGATACGTCGAAGGTCCCGGATGATAGTACGGTCGCCCTCACCACGCCAGCACGAGCCACGCGCTAGCGTCACACCACCCCGAAACGGTTCCCCAGAGGGAACGGTCGTGCCGCAGCCAACCAGCCTAATCGAACCCGAGTCGCCCGATGGGCCAGGACCAAGCGGTCTCCAGCCACCCGTGACTTGGTAAATTCTTGTACATAGACATTTACTACGTTCTTATTTAACTTTGTTGTTTCACTTATGTGTATATAGCCATTTGAATAACTTTTACTTTAACATTTTTATATAGGTAGGATATTTGATTTCGTTTTTTTAATTAGACTGTATTTATTTAGAAATGTAATTTACAGGTTGATTTTATTCAATAAAGCCAGGACAAGACCTGGTGCCAGAATCTTCGGCCGGGGGGATGTCACCGTGACGTCACTCCGAGACAGCGGTGGGCGGAGCCTAGCTCTACGGGACCAGACCGTATAAAAGAGCGGGGGTGTTCTAGTTCGCGCTCCCTTATCGCTGCGCCTGCCATTGCGCATGAGCCTAAGGGGCCGACAGACCCTCTGGCTTCATTGTCCAGGTAAATATTGCTTCGTTCTATGGTTCCAGGGCCCGGAACAGTAACCCCGGGACGCATCCCTCCTAAATTCCGGTATGGTAGGATCACTTCTTCCGTCTCGGGTTCAGCAGGAACTTGAAAAGCCCCTTCCAATGATTCTGTGGAAGTCAGTGATTCGCTCAGTCGATCTTCTTCCCTAATGTGTTCCGGCCGCAGCGCACAAGCAACGGGCTTCTCTCTTGACGTCATTCTTATTTACAATGATTATACAGTTCAACAATACAGTTAACCAATGACAAGTGTTTCCTATATCAATAACTCAAAATTCGTGAAGCTACTGGTCTTTAACTAAAAATTTTATTTAAGGCTTCCTTCTAAGTCTCAATTTACTAATAATGACCTCTACCTTTCCCGAACAACACAATAGTTTATTTAATCTCAACCACTCTACTTTTTGATTCAAGTCTCAATAGTCTTTATGGCTATCAGTTCAGTATACCCCTCACAAGATTGTCTTTCACTTACCCACTGGGCTAAAGTCTGCTTTCCGGATCACCTGGAAGTCCGGTCCTGCCTTCTATGCACTTTAGTTTAAGCAAGTTTTTAGGTTCTGTATTTTTGTTTATCACTTTGACAAGGAAAAAAGATTACTCTCAAATTTACTTAATTATAGGTCTTTAGCTTTCTAACCTCTAGTTCAAGGCAAGATTAATCGAATTCTTTATTTTTCAGGTACCTGGATTATTACCAAGAACGACACTGATGGTATCGTTACAATCAGAGGACGTGAAAGCAAACACTAAATCACACCAGACACGTATATTGTCAAAAGAAATGTACTTATACACTATAATTTTCCTTTTTCAGGAACGATATGGAGACTCCTAGGCTGTACCGATCGCGATATTTCCACAATCGTTGACGAAACCACACGGGATAGTCTCTACTTTACTGCTAACTACGATACCCCACAGGTAAGTAAGTATCTATAAAAATTTTTAACTCTTAGGTTTTTATTTACAGGTTCCTTCAGGATCCCTGACTCAACAGAATACTAATTGTGACTTTTCTTTCTGGAAAAGATCGAAAAAATGACCAACAGCACTTCCCTAGACTGCGAAATGTCTGCTGCTGACGCCACCGCGTCGCACATTTTTATTCAGAACCAACTTCTCAAGCCACGCCCCCAAATGGCGTTTTAGCCAATCCGGGCCGTTTCTAACCCCTTTGCTTTAACAAAACTAATTTTTCTTACCTTCTCGGTTTACAATTTTTTCCAACACCGCGGCAGCCTCGCGACCGCGTCACCACCCCCCTTTGTAGACGACGGGTGCTAGTTTATGTACCACCAAGGAGTCTCTTACATTCTAATAATTATAATACATTTTATGGGTATAATCCCACGACCGGCACAGCTGTCGTGGGTTTCTTGGGAAATCCTTCCTCATCGACATCTTCCATGGTCACCCGGTCATATCCAGGCAGGTCTCCATCTTCTCTCAGGTTAGTTTTACGTCGGTGAGTATCTGAAACAAGGGGGCCAGTATTAATGACAGGATTTGGAGGAGGGGAACATACTTTCCTTGTTAGATACAGTTCTGGAACAACTCCTCCATCCTGCCGAATATCAGCCTCCTCCCTTGCTTCATCACCAGTCGTAACTTCCTCCCGGGAACTACCATGGTCGTCTAGGTCGTCTCTTGATCGCTGGTTGGGTAAGGGTTGCCGGTGTATCCCCGAGGGTCCGGGTTGTGGGGAAGGCGCCTTTCGCACTACTCCTCGCAGGGGAATTTCGTTTTTCCGTCTTACGGGAGGATTGTCCGGGTCTGAATCTGGGTAGGCACAGCTATCCAACTCCTCATCAGTATCAGAATCTGACGTACTACCCCCGGATTCCTCTTCAGTTGGACTCATTACTCGTTCTACTACAGGCTCATTCCTCCGAAGATGCATCGGGTCCTCCACCTCTTCTTCTACTTGCGGCCGTCCGGGCCAGGGCCTCAAATCATCAACGTGTAGTAAGACTTGAGACGTAATACGATTGACTTCGTATACGTTTAATCCACAAATTCTAACAATAGTGTAGGGACCAATCCAGGGCGGTCCCAACGGTGATCGTACGCCCACTGGATTACGAGTTAACACCTTGTCGCCTACTCGAAATTGGATTTTTGGTCTGTTGTCTCTAGGGTATTCTTCTTGATTAAAAAGTTCTTGTCTTCTAGGAATTTGTCGCAATCGTTCTTCTCGTTGTAATGGGTCGTTTCGAATCGGTCTTCGGACTTCAGGATGCCTCCATTCGCCAGGCTGTGTTAGGAGCGCCCCCAATAGCGCTACGCTGGGACTTACTCCGGTGGCCGAGTTGACCCGATTCCTCAATGTCGCTAGGGCTTGTTCTACATATTCGTCCCATCGGTTCTCTTCTGTACGCTGACAGCCAATCCGGAGGAGTTTTTTCAACTCCTGATTTCTCCGCTCCACCGGATTGGCCCGCTGATGGTAAGCCGGGGAAAAATACTGAGTGATATATTTCTGTTGAAGATATCTTCTCCATAAGTTACTCCTAAAAGTAGGACCATTATCGCTGATCAACATTTCGGGATACCCCCATCGCTTAAATATTTGTTCACCGAAGTTGATCAGAATTCTGGGTGTCATTTTCGGGATAGGTATGGCTTCGGTCCATTTAGAACATACACTAGGACTAGGAGATACCTATTTCCTTTGGCTGTTTTCTCGTACGGCCCCATCACATCCACACTTACAACTTGCCACGGTCTTTTTGGGGGTCGTGGTCTCAATGGGGCCCGCTCTTGCCACGCTCCTCCATGTTTTGTCGAAGCGCAAATAAGACAATGTCTAATATAGGTTTTTATTTGCTTTCTCAGGGCTGGCCAATAATATAGAGCAGCTATCTGTCGGATAGTCTCGTCACGGCCCGGGTGTTCCGCCTCTGGACTATCGTGATATTGATGTATCACTTGTCTCCAATACTCAATAGGGACCACCAGGCGTAATTCGTCATCCTCGTCACCCGTATACCATACCAACCCGTCTCGGACGGTATATTGATCTCTGAGAGTTTTTTCCCAGGGCAGATTCGGTACTTCCTCCCCAGTTTGGAACCTCTGGATCCTCAANCAACCTAATGATAAGTGCAACACGGGATGATGAGGTACGACGACAACGTGTCGCGGGTTTCCCGGTTTTCTCGGGAAATACCACGAATTCTACTAACAAACCATATACCAGACGACGCAGAATTTTAAGCCGCTTCGTTTGATACCGATTTCATGTTATCCATTACCGGAAACCGGAGTTAAGGGCCGGAGAAGTTTCCACCAATCAGACCGGGCCTAGCTACCTTGGGTGGATATAAAAAGGCCGCCCTGACTGGGCTCGAGAGCTCATTTACGAATACGGTGGAGACTGACACACATCCGAAGAATTCGATAACTTTATTCCAGATTTTCATAACATACCTAGAATTCACTGTACTGTCGCGATACACTTTAAATTACGTCGTCTGGTTATATTGGGGTAATTTGAATCCCTTTACAACATCCTTCCTCATCAGGAAATCGTTGTTCGGTCGAAACCGCCTCTAGAGAATCTTGTATTTACCTAATATATGTGTCATTCGATACTAGGTGTTTATTTGAGCTCACTTACCTGACAGTATTGGTTGATAGTAGAGTCAGTGTTAAACAAACTTACCTATACACTGTGGGTATAAGACCTACAGCATTATAAAAAGAATTCCTAAAACAAAGTGCTTAAACTACTCATACCTAGCTGAAGGGGGTCTTAACTTCCTCAGCATCTGAAAAGAATTCCATAAATTAAGTGTTGTGTTCACGTACCGATTTCGGCAACCAGAGACGTTAGCCTTCGAATGGTAAGTGATATCCCGTATCATTATTCTTGGGACCTCAATTATAATACTTATTGTGAACTTTGTGGAGAACTAGAGATTTCAGTAGAGACATTGCCTAGTATCTGTGCCTAGATAGTTACCTTAACGTTTTGATAAGACAGTGGTGATAGGGATTTCGTGGAGAGACATTGCCCTTTTATTTACTAACATTAACTCGCCTCCCGAGATAATTAGACTTAGCAGTAGTGCCTAATATTGTTTTACGAACTTAGAGTGTTTGAGTAATAAATTAGTGATACCGGAACGAGGATCCCAAGCGCGACTCTTTGCATCCTTTACAGCTCTGCAGGACTTACCTGAGCTTCCGGTGCCGACCTCGCCGCCAATCACTGTGCATGCTCAATTATTAGTACTCATTCTATACCTAGATATATCTATCTATACTTACCTTATATACTTACCTGACCTGAATCTCGACATGGAACAACCACCGCCTGAAGGGATTCCCCAGCTGTCTGGCGACGACGCCCCAACACCCAGCGTTACCACTCTTTCCCCTGTACCCTACTCGAGTGCTTTAGCTACCACGGTGACCATGGTCACGCCGCCATTACATGGGTATCCGCCTGAAGACGTTCGAGAGGGTAATCCGTGTTGCCGTTTCATTTTCCCACCCGAAGGGACGCCACGGAGACACGCGCTGTCGTATAATCTGAACGAGCGAACTTCAGATTTCGACTATCTTTCGAATCCAAGTTCCAACGCCCGGA
>NW_019418293.1:11567-17661 GCF_000390285.2 Anoplophora glabripennis | reverse complement strand
TTCCTCCGCGTTTATATTAAGCTCGGTAACGGATCCACGTACATAATCACAGCCACTCATTATGGCTACATCGACGTCGTTACCGAGAGGCTGCAGAGTAGGCATTACCCTCGGCAGCCGGCTGCCATGATTCAGCTGAATACAAACGATTTCGGCTAAGCATCGCGTTTCAGTCCCCCCTTAAGGAATCCCCGACACGAACGAGCGTCACTTTCTGCGACTTTAAGCGGCAAAAGAATAACTTAGCTGTCACAGTGTCGGGAATTTTGTTTTATCGGATTTGAAAACATAAAATGAAATGTGTGTTTTTAACAAAAATATGCCCAAAAAACGAGTATTATTATTTATTTATTTAAACAACAGTTAATCGTATATATCTTATAAATTTTTAGTTTCATTTAGTATATTTTCAGTATTAATATCAATTTTGTCGTCATCATTTTCATCAATGTCCTCTTAAGAAAAATCAGGCTCATAAACATTCTCACAGTTTATTCCCATACATTTTTAATACATTTACAGGCTATTTTTTCAAGTAAATTTTCAGGTGCAGGAGATTTATTATTAAAAANGAACAACTTCACTGTACAGAAACATCAAAAACATTGTTCAATACAGTCTCTTAACTTCTAAACACAAGTACCAATGATGATCTATTCAAAACAATAATTAAAGCGAGTTCCCTTTTCGTCGTTAGAGGCTGAGTAATCCTTTCCTGTATTTACCTCCCGAACAATAATTAATACCGTTAATACCTTCGTACCTGAATTATTGTCATATAAATACCTTAATATTATTGGTACAAAAAACTGCGATATGTTAATTTTTACACCTAGATTATTAAAATATCACATTGTCACTGACAGTGTTGGAGGATTCTTCTTCTTCTTCTTCCTAGTGGTTAGTCCTGATAAGTCCCATAGCACCGCAGCCTAATTAGGCCTATTGTGCGTCCCACTGCTAGTCCTATTCAGCAAGTAGTTTTGTCCTTTTGACAAAGTCCAAAAGCTTCCTTGCTGACACTTCTCTCAGTTCCTTGGGTTCCAAATGAGGTCTCCCCAGGAACACGATTTTACTACGTGCAAATCCCGGGCACTCGCCCAGGATATGCATATCCTTGGCAGACCGGACTTTCTACAAGCTTTAGCTTATGTAGATGTTTCCTAAAGTGACAGTGTCCCTTTATGAGTCCTGTCACTCTCCTGAGCCTGATTTTGTTCAAGCTCAGTAAATCGTTTGCTCTTTCCTTCGAAGGATACTCCATGAGCTCCTTAGAATGGCTTTATCCTGGCCTTGTAGTCCTGTATTTCCTGTGTTCTGTCTAAGTCCATGCACCCGTCCCTCTGGTTATTTTAGAGCCATCTGTAAACCATACTAGGTCTGTTGTGTTTTTTGCCACCATACCACAGCGCCGCAGAGAATCCTAGGTCTTACTATCGTTGTATACAACCATTATGACATCTTTCGCTTCAGTCCCCAAGTGCTCCCAATAATTCGACGGCATACACACAATGCCTGCTTCGCCTTATTCACCACTTTTTCCCAGTGCGCATTCCAGGTAAGTTTATTATCTAGTATCACTCCTAGATATTTTACTTCCCTGAAAAGCCTCCCCTATTATAGGTTCAGAAAGTCCAATCAAATTATTCCTTCTCCTGACTACGACCGTTTTGTCAGGATTTACTGACAGTGCCTGCCCCTTACACCAGTCATCTATCCATTTTAAAGCCTCTTTCATGAGTTCTGAAACGATAATATTATGTTTCCCGACTATGAGAACGACTAAGTCGTCCGCATAGCCTTGTGTATAAAATCCCTTTCGATTAAGGTTCCTCAGTGTGCCGTCCACTACTAATCCCCATAACAAGGGAGACTGTATGTCTCCCTGAGGGCAGTCCTGACCTACTTTGCACTTGGATGTCTCTCCCGAAAGGTTAGCTGTTACTATCCGGTTTTTCAACAAGGTATCTATCCAACGACACAACCTGTCATCAAGGCCCTTGTTGCGAACTGCCGAATTAATAGATTCGAAAGGTGTATTATCAAATGCCCCTTCAATATCTAAAAAAACTGCCAAAGTTAGATCTTTGTCGTCCATCGCCCTCTCTATCCTAGAGACTAGGTTGTGAAGGGTTGTGTCGACTGATCTGCCTGCCTGATAGGCGTATTGGTACTTGTGTAGAGGATTTGCCTTCAACACCTCGTCCCTTATATGCCTATTGGACGTTTACGCAGTAACCTAATTTCTGGTAGTCGAGCGTAAATGAGCAAGAGCTGCCTAGAAAAGGGCAAATAACATTTATCTCCTACAGACCAATATTTAAGGAAAATGACTGACAGAATGAGATTTTCACACCTAACCTTCCTTTCTAATATTAGAATTATTATTTCTTCTATTATTAGCAGTGTTATTTTTATTATTATAAATGTTATTTCTTAACATTAAAAATACATGTTCAGAGATTGGCGGTTTCTGCAGTATAATAACATACACGGGCTAATGCCGTCACAACGTATTGCACATATCCTCGCTCGTTGACGCGTCTGCTGGCTGTACCGTTTTCCTCCGCGTTTATATTAAGCTCGGTAACGGATCCACGTACATAATCACAGCCACTCATTATGGCTACATCGACGTCGTTACCGAGAGGCTGCAGAGTAGGCATTACCCTCGGCAGCCGGCTGCCATGATTCAGCTGAATACAAACGATTTCGGCTAAGCATCGCGTTTCAGTCCCCCCTTAAGGAATCCCCGACACGAACGAGCGTCACTTTCTGCGACTTTAAGCGGCAAAAGAATAACTTAGCTGTCACAGTGTCGGGAATTTTGTTTTATCGGATTTGAAAACATAAAATGAAATGTGTGTTTTTAACAAAAATATGCCTAAAAAACGAGCATTATTATTTATTTATTTAAACAACAGTTAATCGTATATATCTTATAAATTTTCAGTTTCATTTAGTATATTTTCAGTATTAATATCAAGTCGTCATCATTTTCATCAATGTCCTCTTAAGAAAAATCAGGCTCATAAACATTCTCACAGTTTATTCCCATACATTTTTAATACATTTACAGGCTATTTTTTCAAGTAAATTTTCAGGTGCAGGAGATTCATTGTTAAAATGGGAAGTAGCCCATTTATGGAATTTTTCCAACCCCAATCAAGGGGATTTAAAGTACAACCATTCCACTGTTGCATCTGAAAATGTACTTTGAACCCATGATGTTTGAGAGCATCAGTTGTTGGAGGCAATCGAGATAAGGTAAATTTTGCACTTGAATACTTTTGAAATAATTTATATCGACAAGTTTTTAGGCTGTCAATTTTTGAACTATACATTATAGTTACAATGCATTCAGATGCAGCAGTGATATCCTCAACACTAGCATTTTGAAGTAAAAATACATCGAGGTAATTTTTTAATTTTGAAAAATTCTTATTTACAAAATTAATTTTTTTTTTTGTAATTGTAATTTTTTAATTAAAAGAATTCGAAATTTTACAATATAAATATGATTAATTGTTGTTTAAATAAATAAATAATAATATTCAATCACTTAGAAACTTATTTTAACTTTTACATTCACAAAAATAAATTTATTAGACAAAATAATACCGAAAGTAATAAAAATTTTATAAAAATTAGAAAAAGTATCGTTGGTTAAATTGGCATATCTCGGTTGATCTTGAAACCAGCTTTCATTTGAATATGGCATTACATATACCTAAATTAACTCAGAAAAAAGTTATAAGACGAAAATCGTCAAAAAAGGGCAAAAATTGGCCAAAAATCCAAAAAGTAGCCAACTTTGATCCATCGTATCTCGGTTTCTATTAGTCGTAGGTACGTTTATAAACGTTTATTTTAAAGGAAAAAACATTAACTTTTTTTTCTGTGTGCCTATACCTACCTAACTCCTCTCAGAAAAAAAGTTGTGGGCCAAAAACCAAAAAGAAAAAAAAACGCATTTTCTCGTTTTTTTAATCGTTTTTTGGGCATATTTTTGTTAAAAATAAATTTTTTTGACTACAGAGTGAAACTCAAAAAACTGAAAATACCTGAGTAATCCTTTCCTGTATTTACCTCCCAAACAATAATTAATACCGTTTTCTTCGTACCTGAATTGTCATATTTTTTAATTTTGTACACCTAGATTATTAAAATATCACAGTGTCACTGGCATTGTTGGAGGATTATTCTTCTTCTTCTTCCTAGTTAGTCCTAATAAGTCCCATAGCACCGCGGCCTAATTAAGCCTATTGTGCGTCCCACTACTAGTTTTATTCAGCAAGTAGTTTTGTCCTTTTGACGAAGTCCAAAAGCTTCCTTGCTGACACTTCTCTCAGTTCCTTGGGTTCCAAATAAGGTAGCCATGCCCAGGAGCGCCATTCTACTATGTGCAAATCCCGGGCACTCACCCAGGATATGCAGACAAGTCTACAAGCTTTAGCTTATGTAGATGCTTTCTAAAGTGACAGTGTCCCGTTATGAGTCCTGTCACTCTCCTGAGCCGGATTTTGTTCAAGCTCAGTAAATTATTTGCTTCCTTCGAAGGATATTCCATGAGCTCCTTAGAGTGGCTATGTCCTGGCTTTGAAGTCCAGTATTTCCTGTGATCTGTCTCTGTCCATTTGCCCAGAGTCCGCCTAACCTCACTGGGAGATGTGCCACAGAAGGGCTTCGGGTCAATGAACTCTGTCTCGGATCTCTTCCTAGCAAGGTCATCTGCTTTCTCGTTCCCACAAGTGCCTTTGTGCCCTGGCACCCAACACAGTCTAACTGTATTATTGGTGGCCAGTTCAGTCAGCATTTGTAAACAGCCCCATACCAGTTTTGAAATTATCTTGTGTGCGCCTAAAGCTTTAATTATAACCTCTACGTACATTCTCCCCCAGACTGAAGCTTGCACTCCATCTGGGTCTGAGTCCATATATTCCTGCACCCGTCCCTCTGGTTATTTTAGAGCCATCTGTAAACCATACTAGGCTCCACCTTTCCAGGGTATTAAACCTTTCCTCCCATTTGCTTTGATCGAGTCTCAAATGGCTTGTGGAAGTGAAACCTTGGAACCATCTTGTCAGATACCATCCCAAAAGTTGGTTCCGACATATATGTGTCCATGATCCTGGAATCGGACTACCCCTCCAGTCGTTGTTATTCCTGAGTCGATATGCTGCTAGCCGCGCTTCTCTTTCCTTCACTATATGCAGCGGTGGTAAATTTAGCATGACTTCAAGTGCAGCTGTTATACCTAAACAGGCCAATCTCTGAATTCTATTCAGTTTTTCACTCGCTGTGGTCTGTTGTGTTTTTTGCCACCATACGCGCCATAGAGAATCCTAGATCTTACTATAGATGTATACACCCAGTATGACATCTTTGGCTTTGGTGCTCCCAATAAGGCGACGGCATACACACATGTCTGCTTCGCCTTACTCACCACTTTTTCCAAGTGCGCATTCCAGGTAAGCTTATTATCTAGTGTCACTACCAGATATTTTACTTCCCTGGAAAGCTTAATGCATATCTCCCCTATTATAGGTTCAGAGAGTCCAATCAAATACCTTCTCCTGGTGAAGGGTACTACGACGGTTTTGTCAGGGTATACTGACAGTGCCTGCCTCTTGCACCAGTTATCTATCCATTTCAAAGCCTCTTTCATGAGTTCTGAAACGATAATATTATGTTTCCCGACTATGAGAACGACTAAGTCGTCCGCATAACCTTGTGTATAAAATCCATTTCGATTAAGGCCCTCCAGTGCGCCGTCCACCACTAATCCCCATAACAAGGGAGACAGTATGCCTCCCTGGGGGCAGCCTCGGCCTACCTTACACTTGGATGTCTCTCCCGAAAGGTTAGCTGTTACTATCCGGTTTTTCAACATGGTATCTATCCAACGACACAAACTGTCATCAAGGCCCTTGTTGCGAACTGCCGAATTAATAGATTCGAAAGGTGTATTATCAAATGCCCCTTCAATATCTAAAAAAACTGCCAAAGCTAGATCTTTGTCGTCCATCGCCCTCCCTATCCTAGAGACTAGGCTATGAAGGGCTGTGTCGACTGATCTGCCTGCCTGATAGGC
>NW_019418293.1:7249-10216 GCF_000390285.2 Anoplophora glabripennis | reverse complement strand
TCAGTTGTTGAAGGCAATCGAGATAAGGTAAATTTTGCACTTGTTGAATACTTTTGAAATAATTTATATCGACAAGTTTTTAGGCTGTCAATTTTTGAACTATACATTATAGTTACAATGCATTCAGATGCAGCAGTGATATCCTCAACACTAGCATTTTGAAGTAAAAATACATCGAGGTAATTTTTTAATTTTGAAAAATTCTTATTTACAAAATTTTATAAATTTTTCGTAATTGTAATTTTTTAATTAATAGAATTCGAAATTTTACAAGATAGATATGATTAATTGTTCAAATAAATAAATAATAATATTCAATCACCTAGAAACTTATTTTAACTTTTACATTCACAAAAATAAATTTATTAGACAAAATAATACCGAAAGTAATAAAAATTTTATAAAAATAAGAAAAAGTATCGTTTTATAAATTGACATATCTCGGTTGATTCTAATTGTACAAACTTCTACCACCAGGCACCATTTTAAAGGTCTTGAAATCAGCTTTCATTTGACTATGGCATTACATATACCTAAATTAACTCAGAAAAAAGTTATAAGACGAAAATCGTCAAAAAAGGGCAAAAATTGGCCAAAAATCCAAAAAGTAGCCAACATTGATCCAACGTATCTCGGTTTCTATTAGTCGTAGGTACTTTTATAAACGTTTATTTTAAAGGAAAAAACATTAACTTTTTTTCTGTGAAGCAATGCCTATACCTACCTAACTCCTCTCAGAAAAAAAGTTGTGGGCCAAAAACCAAAAAGAAAAAAAACGCATTTTCTCGTTTTTTTTAAATCGTTTTTTGGGCATATTTTAGTTAAAAATAAATTTTTTTGACTACAGAAGGTCTTATTTCGATGGGAAATTCAATTTTCTACAACTTTTCTGTTGACAGCTATAGTGAAAAAATGCATAGTTTTCGAGTGAAACTCAAAAAACTGAAAATACCACCTTTTTACTTTGTTCTCAAAAACGCACTCCGCGGTTTTATCATTTTTTAGGGTGAATTTAACATATAAAACAATAATATTTCTGTTACGTTGTAGTTCCTTTGTACCCTCTTATTTTGAAATAATCAATAGGCTAATAAGATTTAACAGTTTTGATTATAAACAAAAGCCACACAAAAAAAAATGTTTTTTCATGTACTTTTTAACAGAATATGAAACCCCCTGTATTGTGATCCGCCAAAGACGGTAGAATCTTCAAAAATGCTTCATCATGTCAGGATTTTTCCCTAACCTCAAATAATAGCTCAAAATCAGTGGAATATCGATTTTTTTGTGAAAAAAATTAATATTTTAAAATTAGTCAAAATAAAAAAATTAAAAAATTTAATTCCTACACTTTTTTCTCTAAATGCTCCCTTGTGGAGTTACAGCCATTTTTAACCAATTTTGAGCATTATAAAAATGGCTATAACTGGTAATAAGTAACGCCTTTTAGAAAAAAAGTGCAAGAATAAAAAGTTTCTATTTTGACCCAAGTAATTTTAAAATATGACATACCTGGGTTTCCGTTTGCTGTTTTTTTCCTTTTGTTAGGTTTCCTTTTTATTAGTTTACGATTTGCATGAATTGGGTTAAAATAAAAACTTTTTATTCTTGCATCTTTTTCCTCTAAAATGTATCTTTGTGTGTTATTATTAATTTTAAGTACCATTTTTAGAGTTATAACAGTTCTAATTACTGGAAATGCTTATTAGTAATGCATTTTACTTGCCATTAAAATATCCTTTCCAAAAGTTATAAACACCGTATATCTTAACAATAAAGAAAAAAAACATTTACCTATATATTTCAGAAGATAAAGATAAGACATAAGTATACAACTGCACAAGCTGCAAATACTACGTTAATCTCTTGTGCTCAGTTGTGCAATTAGATTACACTACAAGTTTCCTAAGTCAACCACTTGCAGAAAATAACAGCTTTTGCCCAGACAAATGTGGTCTTTATTCTCTCTAACTTTCCCAACGTATTTGCTTTTACATACAGTTCATTCATTCTGGACGATCTTACAGCTCAATTTTACAATATATGGAACAATTTTACGCAACGGATATAATCGTCGAGATTGAACCAAGTGTATGGGACCTCCTGTTTAAATAACATTGATGTTAACTGCAAACAATATATTTAAGGGCAGTACTACATTTTATTATGGCAATTAAACAAACTTTAAATTGTAGGTTGGTCCAGGGAACAGAAAAAACTTAACAGACAATATTATGATGGCGAAAGTCTTGAATCGAAGCTAAAGAAACGTACTTCCGAACGGCGATAAATTGTATAAAACATAGTTCAGAAAAACATGCACTCTGTAAATATTTTTTCCCTATACCTTTACGGATGAATAAAAATTTCTTTATAAAAGAGTTATTTGTTATTATAATTGTTTGACGAGTTGAAAACAGCTCAATTGTTTACTGACAACCATTGGCTACAGACACAATTTAGGTTGACACTCGCATCCTTTGTAATATTTAAAAATACATTCATTTCGTTAAATTACTTGAAATTTTAAGTGACTTTTATTTATTATTAAAACGAAATTCTATGAGTGTTGGATACAATTTTCTATGGCACTCGTGTGTTACGTCATATAAGTCACTTGGGAAAACATTTCCCGGCGTGATTGATATACAGGGTGTTAAAAAAAAGTGTAAAATATTTAAGAGGTATGGACCAAAATAAGCAGAAAAGTCTCAATAAACATGGGTCGGCAAAGTAACGGTTGCGGAGATATGGAATGTTTTATGTTTTTAGCCCCTTTTTTTATTTTGCAGAAACGTTGTGTATTTTCTTATAATAGTTGGTTGATGTTTAGTGAAATAAACAGTACGTATTTGACAGTTGTTCTCAGTGCACAAGTTTTCTTTCGCTATGGCTGGTTACTCTAACGCAGAATTAACAGACATGCATTTCATGTATGGTCGTGCTAATGGGAACGCCACCGAAGCG
>NW_019418293.1:0-5414 GCF_000390285.2 Anoplophora glabripennis | reverse complement strand
ATGGTTCTTTTTCTAACCTAAAAAAAAAACGGGTCAATTAAAGTCAGATATCACGAATTTTCAAAAAATAACAAATTCGCGCCAAATTTGGTATACGGGGGTTTTCGGGGTCGCTGATCACGGATCCAAGATGGACGACCAAATTTTCAATAACATTAATACGAAGCAATATTTTAATATAAGATTTTAAATTAAATTTAAAGATTGTCATAAAAGTCCATACGGTCATTCAGAACTTATCCAAAAAAAAAAATGTTGAATGTATAGGGAACTTTTACAAATACAATTTTGTAAAAATAATCAAAAAGGGCAATTCGAAAATGATTTAAAAATACACTTCTACACGGCACTGGAAACTGGTAACTATAAGACTTGACCTTACGCAAGGCAAAGCATGCAGTCGGCAACAGGCTCGACGGAAAAGTGTAGTAAAAAATAAACGGGCAAAAAATTAAAAGAATTTCTTTCACAGGGAAAGAAATAAATCAAATTTTATAACACCTATTTTATATCAGCAAATTCAACTGCTTTTGCCGCTATTGTTATTATTAATTAATAAAATGTGTGGTTTTCATTAATAGAATAATTTGACATACCTGATAACTGTTCAAAACTTACAAGGGTAAGCTTGCTTGGGGGTGAAAGTGGCGGAGTCAAAAATACCAGCAAAGAATGACCCCCCTTTATTCTAAAATCGACGGGTCTGAGCGTTTTTCTACAATCTTGACGCAGTTCCTGAAAATGGCTCTGTTTCGTTTTCATTTGGCCACCCTGTATATCGACAAGATTATATGTGATCCTTGGGAATTTCGCCACACTTTCGTTTTTATCCAAGCAAATCTGTCCCCTATACAACTCTCATCCTCTAGGATGTTAATCCAGGAGACTACGGTTTGATCGACGGGCCATTATCGACGAACTGACAGATTAACGTACACGCTCGAGAGCGGTGCTTGGCATTCAGGGCAAAAATGATGCAGCGGGGGATGTATTTTACGTAATACAGAGGAATAACCGTTTTGCTGGTATTAATCATGCGGCTAGGGAAAGGGTCGACTTCGAGAGGATGACATACGACGACTATCGGGTCCGTAGTAGCGTAGACGGTGGACGTAATGGAGCGTGAGAAACAGTGGAGGATAATGTGGGGGAGATGGGGGCGACAAAAGGTGCGAATTGGTGTAAGGTTTATAAAAAGACCAGTTTAAAGTTAAACCTGCGTTTTTTGTTAGTTGAATCATTAAAAGTGTTTGAGAAACAAGTGAAAAAATGTGTTTTTTATTGATTGTATTGCGATGTAACAAACTTAAATCATTTACAAGACCAAGACTAAACTACTTCTACAAATAAGTGTGGGTACACATGTTCGCAAGTGACCCATTTTAAAGCACAATGTCAAGAGCGCCAGCAGGACGCCGCCGGACGAACCAGCGTTCCAAGAAGGGTCTACTGGCGCCGGCGACCTACGCGTACCCATATACCTACGACCGACTCCACACACAGGGACTCTCCAACGAATATTCACCCCGTCAACACGTCTTTTCCTATACAAGTTTTCTATACATTAGTTTTCAATAAAATTCTTTATTATTACCGTTGAGAGAGCGTTTTATTCTTGTTGTACAGCGAAAGCAACCCTCATAAGTTAATAACATTTACAATAATTGCTGAAAATGACCGCCGCTTGCTGCAATGCATGCATCAGTTCGCCTTAACATTGATTGAGGAACACTTTCGAATATACCTGGTGTTTAATTAATAACGGTACACGATTCAGATATCCTGTTTCTTAGATCTAGTTTATTTTGCACTGGAGTTTTGTAAATTAATGTTTTCAAGCGACCCCAGAGAAAATAATCCAAAGGATTCAAATTTGGTGATCTGGGAGGAAAGGCTTGCACTAAGAACAACGGTGACAATTCCAATTTTGGTTAGTACAACTCTCTCCGTTTCGAAAATACAATACCTATGTATGTCTTCAGCTACGAAAATGGAATAATTTCAAATATTTCGAATTTTCACCACCAAGAACGGCGGTGACAACATTCTTAACTTTAAGGCGATATTTCTCATTGTAACGAGCGTTCAAATAAAAACGTGGTCAAGTTGGTTCTGAAAATTTGGACGTAGGGCGTAGCGTATAGCAAATGAATGTAAACGTCATCTGTCAAAGCGCTATATCGCCGCTATCAATTTGAATATTTTCGTTTTAAAAAGCGTTTAAAATGGTGTTTTCTCAAGAACAAAAAGTGTTTATCATAGAGTCCTACTTTAGAAATGGACGCAAGATTGATGGAATATGGAAGTATTCTATTGAGGAATGTTTCATAGAATTTCAAAATCAATTTCCCGGCGTTGTTGAGTACAAAATTTTTCAAAGTGCAGTTCAGCGTTGTGTTAATGTTTTTCGTGAAACGGGCAGTGTAACAAGAAAAGAAGGAAGCGGCCGACCTAAAAAGCGGACTGAAGAATTAAAAGAAAATGTCCAACAAATAATGGAAAATGCGCCAAGAACTTCTGTACGTGTTTTATCACAAATGGTGGGAGTATCAGTCGGTACCTGCCACACAGTGTTAAAAAAAGATTTGCGTTTGTTCTCCTATCGTTTAACTTGTCAGCAAGAACTTCATGAAGTTGATTTTCCGCGACGGGCTGTATTTTGTGAATGGTTTTTAAACAACTACGGTGAACTTCATAATATCACCTTTTTTTCTGATGAAGCCTGGTTTCATTTAAGTGGTTACGTAAACTCACAGAATATGAGAATGTGGTCTTCTGAAAAACCAGATAACTTTTTTGTCGAGGGCCCTCTACACGCTCAAAAAATTGGAGTTTGGTGTGCTCTCAATCGAAGGAGGATTTATGGACCTATTTTTTTTAATGGTACTCTTACTGCGCAAAGGTATAGAGAAGAAATTATCGCTCCTTTTGTTAACCAGCTGGAAGAAAACGAAATTACAAACTTTTACTTTCAACAAGATGGCGCAAGGGCACATACGGCAGGCGAGACGATGAATATGTTGAGGGAAGTTTTCCAAAATCGACTAATAAGTCTCAATGCTGAACATGAATTTCCACCGAGGTCATGTGATATTACGCCGTGTGATTTCTTTTTGTGGCCTTACCTTAAAAACACTATTTTTGAACTGCCTATTCCTGATTTAAACCATCTGCAGGCTCGACTTATAGACAAGATTCGTGAAATTAACAATACCCCGAGCATCTTAGAAAATGTCTTTAATTCTTTGAGGAACAGGTGTGAAAAGTGCTTGGAACAAGGAGGGGGACACTTTCAGCAGCTGCTTTAATTTATTGTTATAACAAGGAGGGGGACACTTTCCGCAGCTCCTTTAATTGTTTGTTATTGTTATCACGATTATTCTTTAAAATAAAGTTATATAGTCATTAACGTTATTGAAACTGACAGCTGCTATACAGCTCGTTGAGAAATGAGGTTAAGTTGGTCGCTATAAGCTACTCCCTACGTCCAATGTGTCAGAGCCAACTTCGACCACGTTTTTATTTGAACGCTCGTTATTAGCTATGTACTGTCCAAATTTGGTTAGTGCAACTCTCTCGGTATCGAAAGTACAATACCTACAGACTAAGAGCCGGATAGGAAAATTTTGCTAATCATTTTAGGCACCGTAAGAGTCTATGACTTAAATACTACAACCTAAAAGCAAACATGCCGTCAATTCTCCGTGGCACATGGGTTGTCAGCGGAAAATCAAACTATCCAATTTTGGGCCGGGTAAATTAATTAAATAAAAATTGACGGCATTTCGACCCAAGATAGACATTAGGAAAATAAGACATAAAAACCTTATGCCGTACAAAAAAACGGTTCTGGAAAGAAGAAAAAATTTTCATTTTCCAAATATTTTCACTAATGTCAAAATTATAGAAAACTGTACGGCGGCGGCGTGCCTGATTTTAAATAGATATTTATTTGAAAGTTATATTTTACTATGCCGTACGAATGCACTGGCTCTAAGGACTTTTAACGCTTGCTCTACCCTTACCTTCTACGTAGAATAAGGAAAATTATTAGAGGCACCCTAAAATTAAAAAATTTAGTAAGCGCTATATAAAACTATACCTCAAGTCATTATGCTGTACCTACATTTTTTATGGCACATGAGGTCACAATAGGAAAATTAATTTTCCGCTCAAGGGGTGGATATTTTAGTGAAAAGTTCCTGTACGGCATTTATGCCCTTTTCGAATTCAGTAAAAATTAACTATTAAAAAAACATTGCCGTATAAATATCGTGGCACTAAAGGGGAAAAAAGACCCCAAAGTTCCAAAAAAAAAAAACGTTTGCATATAATTGCAATTTTTTTTTTTTCATGCAAAAGTTTTTAATATATGTATGTATACACATCTACAATTATCTATTTGTTTGTTTTGCTAGTATTTATTTTTATTTTTCAATTAAGTATCTATCTTTTCATTTTATTGTTTATACAATTTATGCATATATTATTTGTATAATCCATGAAAATGTAACGGCAATATAATTTTTCATCATTACTTGACTCCCTTCATAATCTGCAATGAATGTCCTACAGGAATTGTTAATTATTGAGTATTTTTATTGCATTCGATGCATATTCCATCAAAAATGTACTGCGATATAATTTTTTGTTATCTTTTGATGGTGTTAATGTTATGGGGTAAATGCCGTACAGGAATATATAATTTCATAATGTAGTGAAAATGCCTTGGAAAATCCTACTAATTATGGAAAACCCTGAAATTAAAAATAGACGGCACCCACAATTTTGTTAATATTAACCCTTGAATAATTTAAAACAGAACGATAATAAAATTGGAAATATATAGTACTATAGTAGCTGTCAAATGGATTTTCCAAATTATAAAAATGGTAAACAATTTTTTTTATTCTCGGCCAATTGTTTTTTTCTAGTGCCAATAATTTTGTACGGCACTTTTGTATATAGACTATAAAGTGGAATAACTTGCTTCCGAAATTTATGCCGTTCAAGAAATAATGATTTTTACCCAAAAAAAAAATGACGTTAACTTCAGAGCACTCACAATTATGTAATAAATTTTTTTTAGCCAAATATTTTGTACGATACTTATATTTCTCATTATTTTAGAGCATGAAATCGGTGCCGTACATTTCTCAATATTTTTTTAGAATAGTTAGGGGTTGAAATGAGAAAATTTGCATTAGGGTAAAAGCCCTTAGAGCCAGTGCATTCGTATAGCATAGTAAAATATAATTTTTGTTGTCGCAGCAGAAATAAGAGTTCGTGTGAGAAATAAATGTTTATTTCCCTCTTTTTATATACAGAAATAAATACAAATGTTGCAATAATTCTTTTTAACTTTCAGTTGAAGTCAGACTACTCAGACTATAAACAACAACAAAACTCTCTTG
>NW_019418292.1:1356-17237 GCF_000390285.2 Anoplophora glabripennis | reverse complement strand
CAAGTTATACATTTTTCATTTTTTAACTCTTCGAGATGCAATTTTAAAAATGCATTTTTCTTATGCACCGATGCAATTTTCATTTCTCATTGAATCACATAGGGTCACAAACTTTCTGGACGCTCTAACGAATCGAATGCAAAAAACTGCATCACGATCCATCTTACTGCACAGATTTCGGAGGTAAGGCCGCTTTTAGTGCTTTATTTCCTCGACTAAAATATAAGGCATCAAAGATGAACCATCTCTTTCCCACAAGAGATGGTAAGGTGTGAGTTTACGTCTCATCTCGTGAGTCAATTTTTTTCATTAGTAAAATTGTTTTTTTTTAACAATTTGGGTCGAAAATCAGTTTTCCCAATATATTGGAAAAACTATTTATTTTAGAGAAATGTGTTCAACAGACGAAATATGGGCAATAAAAAGATCTATAAAATGTCGCCTGATAGATTACAATCGGATAAATTGTTTAAAAGTTATTGCAAAAAAACACCAAGAAAACTTGGAAAAACAGTATTTTTTAATTATTCATAACTTGGCTGTTATTTGTTGGAATTTTATAAATATGCCTAAAAGTTGTGCATTGTATTGTTCTACAAAATTGTGCGAAAGACGGGTGCCGTGGGCCCAATAGTTTTTGCAAAGTTCTATTTATTTATTCCGTCAAGGGCAAAAGTACATAACTTTAACCTTCTGTCTCTCCGAAAGTTATTAATAAAAATTGGTAGAAAGTGGATATTTAAAGCTTAAAACCTAATTTAGCTTTGTATTTAAATGGAATTTTGATTTCTTGCCAGGGGCTCTTTTTAATTTTACATTAAAAAATAGACTTAAAAGCATTTAGCTTATCTCCAAAACCATGCATAATATTTAAATTATATTTTGATAAAAATTCGATTTGTCTCAAATAGACTGTTTTTTCAATAATTTTTGAAAATGGACTAAGAGAAACAATGGCTCTATAATTTTCAATCATTTGCGGATTGCCTTTTTTAAATATAGGAGTGGTTTTTGCTATTTTTAATCGATTTGGAAACTTTCCCGTGGCCACTTATTTATTTATTATATCTCTAATATAGGGACTCAACTCTAATTTACATTCCTTAATTAGACGTACAGGTACTTCGTCTATTCCTACTGATGTTTTGTTGTTTAATTGAATGATTATATTCTGAATTTCATCTGTAGTATACGGCTTAAAAAACATCGTAAAACAATTTACAGGGGGTAGGGTACAGTCCACACTACTTCCAGAAAATTCAGATCGAACCTGTTCAGCAACAGAGTTAGCAAAATGCTTAGCAAAGTAATTCACAATTATTCTGCTATCTGTGATAAGTTCATCACCAATCGTAAGATTTATTTTATTTGTATGGATATTTTCTCGGTCTAGTTTTAGGTTCACGAGTTGCCACAGTTTTTTTGTTTTGTTCTGCGCATTATTTATTAAGGTGTTGTAATAATTCTTCTTTTCCAGTTCAATTTTTTTTCTTAATATCTTTTTCATGTTTTTGTAGTTTTCCTGAACCATGCTGTCCGCTGTAATTTTCCTGTACCAGTTTAACTGCCTGAGTTGCAGAGATTGGTTTTTAAGGTCATTGGAAAATGTAAATCTATTAGTGTAGGGTAAACGCATATTTTTTGATGTTTTATATGGATGAGGTAACGTAAAGCACCAATCAAAGTTGATCCAAAATCGTTCAAATATTTCATTTACATCGTGATTGATATCATACTGAGCCTCACTTCTCGTCGATTCTCTAGTGAACTGCGAGGCAAATCCTCTGATTGTTTCACCGTTTACTACCCGTGTTCTGTGCCGAACAACTTTTCGAGTGGATTCTCCCGGAGCTTGTATTATCCAGTTATAGTGTAGGGCAAAATGATCAGAAACTTCTAGTTTTAGTATTTTTAAATTACTATTTTTTAGATTACTGACCATATAGTCAATTGCAGTGGAAGACGTTACGCCATTTTTATTAGTAACTACTCTAGTAGGTTCTGAGACCAAACAGTCAAGCTGGAATGAGCCAATTAAATCTTGGAGTTTTTTATTATGAGGTGAAATACGAAGCTTGTCTACATTAAAATCGCCACATAATATAATATTTTGATATTTATTTATTACGTTATTTAATATTTGTGCTAGTTTAAATAAAAAAGTATCAAAGTTGTCCTGGTTTGGAGGTCTATAAATAGATACAATACATGTCTTTTTATTAAAACATACTGCAGAACATTAAATACATTCCTCCTGAGAAATATTCTTTATAAAAATTATCTCTTTACATAATTTGACTATATCAGTCCGTACAAACACCACTGATCCTTCGTGTGTTGCAGTTTTTCTACAAAAATTAGAAATGCTTTTATAACCTTGTATATAAATACCTTCTAATTCACCTACCTCGGTTAACCAGTGCTCAGTTAAACAAAGAAGATGGGGTTTCTTCTCTTCGGTCACAATATCGAGAAAGTTAATTTTGTTTAAAGACTTTGTACATTTAGGCTGATCAAACTAAATTCACCAATTCTATCATCTTTGTCCAACAATGGGTCGGATGTTAGATCTCCTCTATTGGTGTTTCGGTTTCCCGAAAATTCTCCTGTTGTGCTTTTTGGGGAAATCTAAATCTTCTTACAGCTGCTCCCGTGGGCCACAGTACTGGATTGTATACTTCTTTAACATATAGTATTGGGAAACTCACTTTATATGACGCTGAGATGTCACCACGACGTAACACTTCCCAGTGGAAACATATTTCAGGTGCAGTTTTATTTTTTCAATAACAAGTTTTTTTTTTTCATTTAGAAATTGAAACTAGATAATTTACAAAAATAAATTCAATGTCGCAAATGCTGAAAATGTCCTTCATTCACTATTTGGCATTCTCCAATACGATAGTAAAAGCCGTCCACAGCATTCTGAATGACTTCAGCTGGTAAATTATGCATCTCCGCCCTAATCTTGTTCTTTAAATTCTCAATATTATCCGGTCTGTCCTGGTAGACTCTTTCTTTCAAATATCCCCAAAGAAAATAATCCAGGGGTGTTAAGTCGGGGGATCTTGGCGGCCATTCAACTGTACCCCGTCTACCAATCCAGCGATTTGGAAACATTTCATCTAAGTATCTTCGAACATCAATACCAAAATGTGGGGGAGCGCCATCTTGTTGGAACCAAATTCTTTCATTCGGTATATCTGGATCAATTTCATGAGGGAAAATCACAGCTAGAGCAGGTATCAGGTCAAATGTTAGGAAATCCAGGTAGCGTGCGGCAGTAAGATTTTCTTCAAAAAAGAATGGGCCCAAGATTCTGTTGTTGATGATACCTGCCCATACATTAACTTTTTGTGGATGCTGCGTATGCGATTCGCATGTCCAGTGTGGATTTTCCTGGGACCAAAAGCGATAGTTGTGCCTGTTAACCACTCCATTTAAATAAAACGTAGCTTCATCCGAAAAAAGTACGTCTCGTTGAAAACCATTATTGTCGTCACACCGTCTCATCATTTCCTCACAAAATTGTAATCGCCTATCATAATCGTCTTCCAAAAGCTCTTGGACAAGACATACCTTATAGGGGTGGTATTTCTCTTGTTTCAGAAACATTCGAATTGCAGTTCGAGAAGCATCGTGATTGCGGGCCAATGAAACAGTTGAAGTATGAGGATTTTCAACAAGTTCTAATGCAATGTCTAATTTCTTTTCTTCATTCAAAGCACGTGCCCGTCCAGTTTTGGGCAAAGTCTGTACTGTACCGTGTTCCTCAAATTTGTGAAATATTTTACTAACTGTCCCTTGCGAGATTTGGTTTTCGGGATATTTCGCATTAAATAAATCGCGCACTTCAGCCTGACTTCTTATTTTGTCTCCACATCCAAGCAATATCAAGATTTCGATGCGTTGCCTTTCCGACAATACCATTGCAATTCAGTAAATAACTTGATTTTGACACAATAGTAACGTTTCGAACTCCAATTTACAACTAAAGCGAAAAATTAACCAGAAAGCCTGGCAAGTAAGTGGTGCCAAAAAAACGCAACATAAAAAATATATCTTTTTTGCGTTAGCAGTGATAGGTACAGTTTCAAATTCTTTATTTTATTCTGTGCAAATTCATGGAGGATAACACTGAAGATAATTAAATTTTATTTCACTTGTTAAGTAGGTGTTTTATACAACCCTAAAAACCTTGCTATTGAAAAAATAAAACTTGTTTATTTGGTATGGCTGGATTCGGTTTTCTATAAGCTTTTCAACGAGCCCCCTCATGCCTTATGTTTCCATTTGAAAAAAAAAGTAGGGGTAGCTGGGGGTTAGGGGGTTGAAGAAAAATTAATTATTATATAACCGAAAGATGGGAAAAAATCAAAATCAGTTAACGTGTTTCGGCGTTTTAAAAAAAATTAACTCATTCAAAAGATATGAATTTTATTCCGTACTTCTGGCCATCCCTGTAGAGTACTCGGTTCATCTGCCGACTAAATGTCATGATATTACACTTTATGACATATTAATAGTACATCAAGAGTTTGTTAAACTTAAATATCGTTGTAAATCGTCAGGTCAATTATTTATAGAGCAAAATAATCATCAGCCATCAGCGTAGTAACTTACATTTGTAACCTGACGGGTTATTTCTTTAATTATATATCTACCGTTATGGCCAGTATCATAACGAGTCTGGATTTCAAAAGAGTTTTCTATTCAATTCTCGAAAGGGAGTTTATAATTATCATTACCTTTTAATTAATACGTGGGAACTTTGTTGTATGTTCAGAGAATGAATTTCAAGCACTTACCATCCATTGCTTACGTAGAATGTAATCCAGTGACTGGCTGTACAGGGTGACACTAAAGTTGAGAGAAACAAAAGGAAACACCAAAACTTCCAGGAAGGGTAATAACAATAAACAAAACAAACAAACAAAATAACGGCTCGAACAACATTATTAATTTATTTATTTATACGCGACAGCGTACCGAGATTCAGGGAATGCGAGATTCATGGCAAAATTTAGAAAAAACATCCATAATTAAATTTAATTAATTACCCCGAGACTAAAACTAAGTCGACTGCTCAATGTGGAACCTAAGGAAGAACTGACTTTTTTCGTAGATCTCTCCTGAATTCGACACTTCGCTTCGACACGCCTATTTCTTGGACGTTTCTGTTCTTATCTTACTGGCGTTAACCCTGGATATCGGGACGCTTTGGCATAACTATGCCATGTTAATAGTTATCTAATTGAATGATTTTACATTTATCTAAATAATTTTGAGACTAAACTTACAAATAACCCTAGCCTTCCTCTAGTGATTCCGTGTAGCGATACGGGACGGATTAGTCGATCTGATTTAATATCTTCTTAATAGCTTGGAAAATCCGCCAAAAACCCAGCTATTTGATCTGTTACTTTCTTTTCCAATTACTATCAATTTAACAATTTGTTTTAATTCTACTTTGGAAAATCTACGCTCTTCTCGTGGTTTCGTGCGTTATTAAAAATATCGATTTTTCTCTTTATACCTGCTCAACACATGGCACCAACTCTAAGTGAACTTGTTCAAAAAATATTGCTAAATTTCGTGAAGCCTTTTCCGAAGCACGGTCTTGGTGACGTTAAGCCTACTTGAAAACCATTAACTTTCCGATAAATTAGTGTTGACTGATATATTTAACTTTTTGGCACATCCGTTCCGAGAACTAACAAATAAATTACTACGCGTTCCGGCTTTTGTTACACATTCAAAAATAAACAATTGTGAAAATGAAAGGTCCAAGCGCAGAACCTTGCAGAAATCCTGAAGTCTGTATAATGTTGACAGACTTGACTTAAACATTTAGGCGGATTGAATTCTTCTTAATCCAAAGGAATCCAATTTTGACAAAAATAATTCTTGAAATGCAATAACAAGATAGGGTAGATATCTTGTTCATCATCAATGATATAATTGATATACTTATATGTTTTTTTATTGGTGCAAAATAATTATAAAAAAATTTTGTTTTCAACTCATGTTTTGTAAATATGGAATATGTTTTTTAGGTCTTATTTTTCACTATGTAGGGTATACTAAATGCCACACATTTAAAGGGATTCTGGTTTTAATACATCGCGTATTGAATTAGGTGGGCGACTTCCCCTTTGTTTGTTTCGAAAACAAAGAAATTCCTTCAAAGGAAATTCTTTAGACAATTACCCTTCTCAGAAGAACCCAATAGCGTTATCGGTTAATTTTACCAGGAAAGTTTTTTATTTGGAAACAAAAAGGAAATGTGTCGCAGTTACATGTCAGAAAAGTTTACAAATGTAACATGAAGAGGTCTAAAAGGTCGTTGAAAGGTATTTAAAACATTATAAGAGAAATACGAGGTTTTCAGGAAATGGATCGAAATGTGCACTAATAAAATACTTGTTTTACAGGAATATTCACATGCAGTCGGATGTGTTAAAAAAAATGGTGAATAATTTTAAATATCTCTTTATGTGATTGCCCTGCATAATATATTAATTAATGTAATTTGAATTTGAGATTAATTATATTGTTATGTAATCCAGAGAGTGTAAACTGCATTTCAGTTTTTGTTTGTGTTTCATACTATGCATATGTATTTAAAAAGCATCGAATGAACCAAATCAAATTTCAAATCAGATTAGATTTATTACACATATATTAAAATGAATATACAGGGGGATCACCTTTAAGGTGTACACCATAAGTATCCCCCAAACTCGAATATATACAGGGGTAGTTAAAATAAAAACAAATGTAAATTTTTACATGCCCATTCGGATTATGAATAGAAATCGGAGATAAGTTGCACCGTTGCTGAAGTAAGTTGAAAAAACTGAAAAATTTACTTTTCTTATTTCTTCCATATCTTTTTTATTATTGAAAGTAGACTAATGAAAATCGGTATGTTTACATAAGGTGATATGCTCTGGCCCACTAGATCCTTATGTTTTCGTAACCAAATTTTGATTTTTTTGTATGGACGCCATATTGAAAGTTTGCACCTTTATATGAAGCATTAAATTTCGAGTTCAACGATGTATAGTACCTACTTGACTGAAAAGATTTTATTAAGGGTCAAAAAACGTTGACATTAGAATGTAATTTATCCAAGTTAGTCGTTTGGAAAATTTTAAGAAAACATAAGTATTATGATGTTAAATTCAAACCAGTGCAAACGTTGTATCCTGAAACCAACCAACGAAGGCTGGAGCTGGAATTTTGTGAATGGTTTCTGGATGAATTGAGGGCAAATCCAGATTTTCCTGTTAAGATATTATGAACTGATGAAACATTATTTACGAATAGTAGAATGTTTAATGGAAAAAGCAAACACTGTTAAGCTGTTGAAAACCCATGAGTTTAACACGGGTAGTAAGGCCACAAATTCGGTTTTCTGTAAATGTTTTGCATGGCCTTCTCCAGGTCCTTACTTATTTTTATGACAATGCATTTATCTGATGAATCATATTTAAACTTCCCGAAATATTTTTGAAGAAATTTTAGATTATTTGCCTTTAGAGAAATTGAGAAACTTAAAGCGCTTTCAGCAAGCAAACATTTTAATAATTCCTGAATTGGAACTAATGGTCCTAGACGCCGGCTACCAAAGTTGCCTTGTTCATTTGGATTATTTGCTGTGGAGATTTGCAAATAGGATTTATGATAGACCAGTGCCATTACCTAATTATTAATTTATTGTCAATTTTTCATAATAAAATTTTAAAATGTCTAGCATTTCATTTATTCAATAGTGTGCCATTACGAATAAATAATAAAAACACTTGAACATTTATTTACAGCAGCAAATGATAGTTTGTGTACTTTTAAACACAAATGTCAAAATTTTCATTTGTTTTTGTTTCTTGGCAACTTGGATGGAATTAAATAAATCATAAAATTGACGTTTTTTAGTACTTAATAAAATCTTTTCAGCCAAGTATTATACATCGTTGAACTCGAAATTTAATGCTTTTTTGTAATTTAATCAACCCTGTATATCTTCTAGTTCAGGAGATAATACTGGTGTACACCTTAAAAGTTACTGTTTCAGTATATTATAATTTCATACATTGCAGCTAATAAATAAATTATGGATGTTAACTACTAAGCCTTAAAAGCCAAATGTTTTTTTGAAACCAAAGTTACGTTTTCTAAAAACCAATTTACCAATCTCAAATATAATTAAAATTTTATAATACGATACTGAGCGAATTGTTCGATTTAGTTACCATTTTCTACAAGGGACTTTATTAATCTAAAACAAAAATAACACCATTTAAAATTAAATTTATTAAGATGATATTGAGATAATACATTATCAAGCTAAATTAATTGTTCCTAAAATTCATCTTATAGATTTTTTTCTCACTAAACATATACCTATATTATGCTTCTAATAAAGTAGAAATTCATCCAATTTTAGTCTGAAATAACAATTTTATTAACGTTCAGGTATCTGAAACATGTAGGAAATACAAATCTGAAAAAGAATTTCATTTGGAAAAAATGACGCTGTCGTAATTAAAGATTCCTTATACTTGTATCATGCAGTTGCCGGAAGAAAAGCAAAGTGAAAAAAATGTATTCATGTAGAACACTGTCCCAAAATAAAGCAGGTCTTATTTCTCCGTTTTTAAGTGAATCTTAGGGGTAGATTCTTTGGATGAAAATTCAAATATTTAGATCAATTAACCTTGGTACAATTTTACTTCTTCAAAAATAAAGGAAGTAAATAAGTTGCTTAACTTTTTACGGAAATATAATAATTGTTCCAAGACAACAAAAAAAAAACGTAAAGACTAAAGTTAGGATCCGAAAAAATGATCCGATCTCAAATTAATTTTCATGTAAATCTTTTTATTAATAGTCGCGTCGCTATAATATTTCAACTTCGATGAATTGACGTCCGCTATTTTATTGTTGAAATGTGCTGGGCAAGGCAATAGAAAAGGTGTCTCATCTAGTGAGTCAATTTATTTCATTAGCAACATTATTTTTTTTCTAAACAATTGATTTTAGAGAAAAATGTTCAACAGACGAAATATACGCAAAAAAAAACATGGAAAACCAGCATTTTTGTAATTATCCGTAACTGGGTTGTTATTTGTTGGGAGTTTTATAAATATAGGGTGTTTTTAAATGAAATAGCAAAAATGGTATCAGTGAATGTAGAGCCAAAAATAAGAGCATTGAAGTAAAAATACCTTATATGAAAGTTGCACCCCTGAGGCCATATACCCTCTTAAAGGAGAGGATTGAAATTCACATTTTAATTTTTTTCTTTAACATGAGGAATGCTAGAGTCGAGAAAGTCGAGTCGTATAAGCATCCTACTAATAAAGAGGCAACTTTTCAATATTTGTTCGATCAATGGCGTATTTTATAAATGAGTGAAATAGTCAACCCCATTACAATATTTTATTAGAAATTTTTCATATGAAGCAAATTATTTATTTATAAATATTTATTGGGAAGACTGATTTATTGCGCAACTTTTTTACCTCTTGTAATTTTTCGATAAAACCGATAGTTTTCTAGTAAAAAATTAGATATGTTATCGTTCACTAAAAGGGTAATTGCGAAAGTTTGTAAAAATAAAGTAGGCGGATGTCATAACAAATAAATTGTTATTTATCATATTAATAAATTGACACTTTCTGTCTACCAATAATTAGTACCAATTGATTAATTTATTATCAGAATAATTATGGCAAATAATATTTATACCAATGGGGAATATGTCCACATGCTCCAAGTGTATTTAGAATCCAGAAAAAATAGTAACGCTTCAGTAAGATTATACCACCAAAGATATCCAAACCGACCGATTCTTCATAGACAAATATTGGCCTCGGTGGAAAGAAGGCTTCGCGAAACTGGTAAAATTCAGCCCAATCGTGAGGCTGCCGGAAGAAGGCGTAATGTCCGAACTATTGAAACTTAGGAAGCTGTACTGGAACATCTAGAAGAAGACTGTGGTACAAGCACAAGACAGGTGTCCAGGCAACTGCAAGTTTCCACAGTCTTGTGTGGAATGTAGCTCATGAAAATATTTTATATCCTTTTCACCATCAACCCGTGCAAGAATTGAATGACCGTGATTTACCTAACCGTGTGGATTTGTGTCAATGGTACATTAATAGTTCCAGGCATAACTTAAATTTCCCAATGAATATACTTTTCACCGATGAACAAAATTTTCCTAGAGAAGGTGCAGTAAACCTTTATAATGTTCATTCATGGTCGAAAGAAAATACTCATGAAATATTTGTTTCAAGATGTCAATATAATTTCAGTTTAAACGTTTGGATGGGAATTGTAGGAAATACTCTAGTGGGTCCTTTTATTCTTCCACACAGGCTTGGAGCGGCCAAGTATCTTAGATTTTTTAACGAAAAACTTCCATTACTTAGTGATGTAGTATATGCACGATGGGGCGCCTGCACATAGTACACTTACCGTTAGAGAATGGTTAAATTTAAATTACCCGAATCGCTGAATTGGTCGTGGTCGTGATACCCCTGTTTGTTGGCCTGCACGTTCACCTGATCTAACATCTATGAATTTCTTTTTGTGGGGACACATAAAAAGTACCTATTGTTTATGCCACTCCTATTACCTCCTTAGAAGAACTACGCTTAAGAATATTTCAGGCAGCAGATGACCTTCGCAATAACCAAGAACTGTTTGTGCGAGTGCGTTATAACTTCAACAGGCGTATTAGGTTATGCTTACAGCAAAATGGAAATTATTTTCGAGAATATTCTTTAAATCTAATTTTGCATTTCTTGTTTTTCGTTTGTATTAAATTTTATTTCAGATAAACAACTTTACCTAATACATGTCCCATAGTCATAAGTTATCAAACATTTTTCATTTTAATAGCAAATTATTCTTAATGTTATTATTAAATTACCAGCTTATTGACAGAAAGTGTCAATTTATTAATATGATAAATAACAATTTATGACAACCGCCTACTTTATTTTTTACAAATTTTCGCAATTACCCTTTTAGTGAACGATGATGCATCCAATTTTTTGTACTAGTTAACTATCGGTTTTATCGAAAAATTACAAGCAATAAATATTTTTAAATAAATAATTTGCTTCATATAAAGAAATTCTAATGAAATATTGCAATGGGGTTGACTGTTTCACTGCTTTATAAAATACGCCAACGATCGAACAAATATTGAAAAGTTCTATCTTTATTAGAAGGATGCTCATACCAAGTTTCGTGTCTCTAGCATTCCCCATGTTAAAGAAAAAAATTAAAATGTGAATTTCAACCCCCTCCTTTAAGAGGGTATATCGCCTCAGGGGTGCAACTTTCATATAAGGTATTTTCACTTCAATCCTCTTATTTTTGTCTCTACATTCACTGATACCATTTTGCTACTTCATTTAAAAACAACCTGTATGCCTAAAAGTTGTGAGTTTTATTCGTAACTGTACGAAAGATGGACGCTGTGGGCCCAATAGTTTTATTTATCCCGTCAAGGACAAAAATGCATAACTTTAACCTTCTGCTTCTCCGAAAGTTATTAACAAAAAAGGGTTTAGAAAGTCGATTTTTAAAGCTTAAAACCTAAGTTAGCTTTGTATTTAAATGGAATTTTGATTTATTGCCCGGGACTTTTTTGATTTTTACATAGGCGATGTGATTTTTTGAAAAAAAAGTCATAACTCAGTGTAGGAATATTTTTTTTAATATGTGTTTTATTAATTGTCTTTAATCACAATTTTTATAATTAAATATTATACATGGTTTTGGAGATAAGCTAAATGCTTTTAAGTCTATTTTTTAATGTAAAATTAAAAAGAGCCCCTGGCAAGAAATCAAAATTCCATTTAAATACAAAGCTAAATTAGGTTTTAAGCTTTAAATATCCACTTTCTACCAATTTTTATTAATAACTTTCGGAGAGACAGAAGGTTAAAGTTATGTACTTTTGCCCTTGACGGAATAAATAAATAGAACTTTGCAAAAACTATTGGGCCCACGGCACCCGTCTTTCGCACAATTTTGTAGAACAATACAATGCACAACTTTTAGGCATATTTATAAAATTCCAACAAATAACAGCCAAGTTATGAATAATTAAAAAATACTGTTTTTCCAAGTTTTCTTGGTGTTTTTTTGCAATAACTTTTAAACAATTTATCCGATTGTAATCTATCAGGCGACATTTTATAGATCTTTTTATTGCCCATATTTCGTCTGTTGAACACATTTCTCTAAAATAAATAGTTTTTCCAATATATTGGGAAAACTGATTTTCGACCCAAATTGTTAAAAAAAAACAATTTTACTAATGAAAAAAATTGACTCACGAGATGAGACGTAAACTCACACCTTACCATCTCTTGTGGGAAAGAGATGGTTCATCTTTGATGCCTTATATTTTAGTCGAGGAAATAAAGCACTAAAAGCGGCCTTACCTCCGAAATCTGTGCAGTAAGATGGATCGTGATGCAGTTTTTTGCATTCGATTCGTTAGAGCGTCCAGAAAGTTTGTGACCCTATGTGATTCAATGAGAAATGAAAATTGCATCTCGAAGAGTAAAATAATGAAAAATTTATAACTTGGAAAATATTGACGGAAATGAGTTCAATTTTGCCACTCGGGGGTTTTTGGGGTCGCTGAATGCGAATATCACGACGGCAACGGTCTCCGAGGTGCCTAGTGCAAAGGGTGGCCGGTTTCCACGTCGTCTCCTGGAGTTTTGTGGAAATTCGTTATAAACTTAGCCGAAACTCGTTAGCTCGGGGTTTTTGGGGTCGCTCAATACGAAAATCACAACGGTAATGGTCTGCGAGGTACTTATGTCATCTTCATAAGCTTTATCGAATATCTAAATAAATTATCCGATTTTTTTTTTAATTTGGCGTTTTTAATACAGTTGGTAGAATTGATGAAATTTTAGGTAGGACTGCAATCGCTGGCCGCTGCTCCACCTTTTACTCTTACTATACTAATATATACTCTTACACATACTAGTACATACGAATACTCTCCAAGTTATAGCGCACACGTGTTTTTTCTTGAAAAGAGTATACTTTCAAGTGCAAAACTGGTTATATGGAGACGAAAATGGTTTGAATCCAACAGACTGGGAATGGGAACTAAAAGAAACAACCTTAGNGGAATAATTTTTTTTAATATGTGTTTTATTAATTGTCTTTAATCACAATTTTTATAATTAATAAGCAAATGCCAACACGGTTTTAGAAGTGGGTACTCAACGGAAACAGCTACTACAGAACTGACACAGTACATAATAAATAATATAGATAAAGGATAAACAGTGTTGGGTGTGTTCTTTGATTTATCACGAGCATTTGATACACTGTATCCGGCGTATCTCTCTCAAAAGTTGGATTGCTTAGGTATACGAGGAACTATAAATGAATGGATCATATCCTACATTACAAATCGACAGTTAGTGGTAAAAATTGAGGATAAAATCTCAGATTTATACAAAGTGGAACTAGGCACCCCCCAGGGCAGTGTCCTTGGTCCTTTGTTGTTCTTATTAAAAAACACTTTGGACGAAAACTCTCTGTTGCAATTTTACTATGCTAGCGTGTATACAACGTTGTCATATAATGTAATATTATGAGGTCAAACAACTGAATATTCAAGGATATTCATAATTCAAAAACGTATAATTCGTCTTATTTTTGGAATGACACAAACTGAATCTTGCAGATCAATTTTTGTTAACAAGAAAATATTAACTCTTGCAAGTATTTACATATTAAAACTATTGGTTTATGTCTATAAAAATATAAAAGATTTTAAAAAACATACACTTATAGATACCTACCCGACAAGAAATAGAGACAATATATGAATTGATAAATTTAATCATACTTATTACAAAAAATCTCCACATTATACTGGTCAAAAGTTCTTCAATCTTCTTCCTCCGGAAATAAAAAGCAGCAAATCAATCAATATATTCAAAAATATAATTAAAAAAATACTGACCGAGAATTGCTTTTATGATATAAAAGAATTCGAAGTGGATTGTATGTCCCTTAGGCACTAACATCATAATTATCGAACTACTCACAGGCTCGGAACGAGTGCTTAGTTACCTATATTATATGTAATAATAATGTTTAAGTGTACGTCACTAGTTGTTTTATATTTTATTGTAATATATATGTCTGTATAATGACTTCATCTCATATTCTCTTTTATTTTTATTTTTATTTTTGACAATGCTAATCCATAACTAGTTTGTGGCAACAAAGCAAATAAAGAATTATTACTATTATTATCATTATTTAAAATGTTATAACCGAATGTTAATGTCTCAGGTCTGTTACACAATATAAATTTCAAATTTCAAGCATCAAGCGAAGAAAACGATTTCGATTTAAATACCTTAAACAATGTTTCTGTACTTCCTTTATATTATTAATATCAGTAAATCCTGTAGTCTACTGAATAAATACCTTAACTATCTTGCCACATTTTGATCCGAAAATTAGTAACTGAGATACACGTGTTTATCAAACAAGGCGTTTTCTGTGAAACACCTTGTCTCTCTGAAATATAGAGTGTTCGGAAAGGTCATATCAAAAATGAAGGGGTATATAGAAGAGGTCAAAATAGATATAGTACTTCATATATTTTTTTTCCTATCGGGCTTTGTTGTGGAGATATTCGCCTTCAGAGAAAGAAGTTTGAAAAACAAATTCCAATGATAACTTCCAAGTCGTTACCATGACAGCAATGAAGTTTGGGCGATGCGATTTAACAATTCTTCCATACTATTTATAGGAACAAGACTTTTAAGATGACCTCAAAGAAAAAATTGAGAAGATTAAGATCGGGAGACCTGTAACAAAAGCCGGGACGCGCAGTAACTTATTTATTAGTTCTTGGAACGGATGGGCCAACTAAAATATTTCAGTCAACACAAATTTTCGAAAGTTGAGGGCTTTCAAGTAGGTAGCGTCGTCCTTCGGAGAAATTTACCAATATTTTTAACAAGTTCACTTAAACTGTCGGGGCCATGTGTTAAGCGTCTAGTATAAGAGAAAAATCGATATTTTTAATAACGCGCGAAACGTCGAGAAGAGCGTAGAGATTCCAAAGTAGAACTAAATTATATTGTTAAACTGATAATAATTGATAAAGAAAAGGATATAAATTAGTTGGTTTTTCCAAGCTATTAAGAAGATATTAAATGAGATTGACTAATCCGCCCCGTATTTGCTACACGGAGTCGCTAGAGGAAGGCTAGGGTTACTTGTAAGTAAGTTTAGTCTCAGAATTATTGATATAAATGTAAATTCAGTCGATTAGACAATTATTAACATGGCATATTTATGCCAAAGCATCCAGACATTCAGGGTTCCCGCAAATAAGACAAGAACAGAAACTTCTGGACCCAAGAAATGGGCGTGGCGAAGCGAAATGTCGAATTTGAGAAAGATCTGCAAGAAAAGCAGTTCTTCCTTAGATTTCACATTGGGCAGCCGACCTAGTTTTAGATTAGAGTCTCGGGCTAGTTAATTAAATTTAATAATAGATAAAGTTTTCCAAATTCTGCTATGAAGTGCGCATTCCCTGAATCTCGGTACGCTGTCGCGTGGAAATCAATTAATTAAAAATGTTGTTCGAGCCGTTGTGTTGTCATTTTGTTTGCTTTGTTCATTGTTATTAAAACCCTTCCTGGAAGTTTTGGTGTTTCTTTTTGTTTCATCCAATTCAATGTCACCCTGTATAGCCAGCCACTGGATACATTCCACGTAAGCAATGAATGGTAAGTGCTTGGAATTCATTCTCTGAACATACAACATTTCTAAGTTCCCACGTATTAATTAAAGTATAA
>NW_019418292.1:0-859 GCF_000390285.2 Anoplophora glabripennis | reverse complement strand
ACTCTTTACAGTAGTTGCACAAATAACTGTTTGAATGTCGCAGAAACTTTTATTAAATAGAAGTACAATGAAAACGAAACTAAGAAATAATTTATTATCAAAAAGAGAAAAAACAAAAAACTTAGTTAAAGGACATTTTCAAAATAATTGCCATTTCTTTCTAAACACAACCTAACACGTTTATCAAAGTTGTTACGGACTCGAGCAAAAATTATGGGATTGTTGCGAATCTCATCAGCCGCCGCGAATATTCTTTCCTGTAGCTCTTCAACACTGTCAACTGGGGTCGCATAAACAATACTTTTTATATGTCCCCAAAAGAAAAAATCCATGGGCGTTAGATCGGGAGAACGTGCAGGCCAAGAGATAGGTGCCTCATTGCCGCGACCTATCCAACGATTCGGGTAATTTAAATTAAGCCACCGCCTAACTACTACAGTGCTGTGAGCAGGAGCCCCGTCATGCATGTACCACATGGCCTGACGTACATTTAATGGTACTTCCTCCAGAAGTGGTGGTAGATGCTCATTTAAGAACTGCAAATATTCAACAGCACCAAGTCGATGAGGTAAAACAAAAGGGCCGAGAAGCACATTTCCTACAATTCCTGCCCAAATGTTTAAACTAAAATTATGTTGAAATGTTGTCGTAGATACTTCATGGGGATTTTCAGGAGCCCAGGGAATGAAGATTATGCATATTAGTTAAACCATGTCTTTGAAAAGTTGCTTCATCTGTGAAAAGTATCTTTGAGGCAAAATTCGAATTATTTCTTAGAATATTAAGATACGATTCGCAAAAAACAACTCGCTTATGCATGTCTGGTTCAAGTAGAGCTTGAACTGGCCGTTGGTGAAAA
>NW_019418291.1:0-16951 GCF_000390285.2 Anoplophora glabripennis | reverse complement strand
ATCACAGAGTACTTTATTTTTAGTCTGAGGTTTGTAAATGGTCTGTAGTTTGAGGTTCTAAAACGAATAAAACAATAAACAAAACGCTTCAGTATTAATTTATCGATTCAGTTTGTTTCATTTTGTGTTGTGACATGTGACATACGTGGTGTATGGTTTGGCTTGTGTTTTTATAAGATTGTTTCCGTTCATAAATTTATTCGTCCTGTGTTGTGTTGTTTACTAAAGTACTTAACAGTGTCTATTGTGAATAATGAAAAGGTGTTTCTTGTGCAAGAGAAAGCATGTGCAGGAGCACATGCAGAACACGAAATACACCCTAACCTATCATCGGTAAGTTTTCTTTAATTCAAAATCTACTTATATGCTAATCATGAAATGTTTTTAGTTTTCCCAAAAATATTGAAACACGCTTGTTATGGATTAAGGCTTGCAATTTGAATGAAAATATCGATGATGTTTCTGCATTGTTCATATGTTCTTTGCATTTTGCTATTGATGATTATGTGGACTTGAGCGCTAAACAATTTGGTGGTCTTACAAGGCTAAAACCTGGAGCTGTGCCTCAAACCAAATTGATAACCAACAAACTGCCGAGTTTACGCACCTGCATTTCTAAACAAGAATTGGTTTCCGCAGATACAGATGGTAAGTCACTGTGTCTATTAAAGTTATTACCGAAATGCAGCAACCTCTCTTTTAGCAACTCAGATATTTACTCATTTGCCTGGTACTTCATCAAATCTTGTCAATAAGGAACCCAATATGTTCCCACTAGTTTCCGAAACATATGTCTGCCAGCCAAATGCAGCATTCGACTCGTTAGATCTCCCTGCCACAAATTCAGAAGGTGAAACAAACTGCATAGTAATTATTGTATATAAGTATATTCTGGCATTCTTAATAGCACTTAATTTATAGATGAACATAATCCACAAAGTCCATGTATTCCAAAGAAGCGAAAATTCATATTACCTAGGCACAGTGGCAGTTTGACTGAAGAGGATTTTGCAACGCCAAGAAAAGCTAAGAAAAATTTGCAATTATTAAAGAACACTATTGTCACGAAACAAAGGCAATTAGAAATTACGCAACGGCAGAACCGAAGACTCAAAAAAAAAATTGCATCTCTTAAAGAATTACTGTCTCATTTACACAGCAGAAATTTAATTACTGAAGGAGCTGAAGAAACGATAATGGTAGGTGTACCTTAATTCTAACAGTAATTTTATGATTTTATGTTTATGTACTGTACAGTTTTTCACAAATATAACTTTATTTGAGAATAAAACAATGACCAAATTAGGTATCTCAACACAACACACCTCGCCTCTGGTCATTCTCTTTCTCCCATGCCCCTGCCTTTCAGTCCGAATTTTCGCGCCTTGGCCTTCACTTCTTATCGTTGATTTATAAACAACGGCTCCAGTTGAAATAATACCCTAACAGTACATAGTATATTAATTTGTGTTAAATATTGCTAAAACAAAAATTGCCTACATTTCTATAGCTTGCTTATGTGGTTTATTTCTTTTCGCTTAGGTCGATATGCCAGTCAGTAAAAGAAATAATCGCAAAAAAAACAAGCATTTGCCAGTTATATGTAATATTGTCCTAGATGAAATGTCTATTAAAGAATCACTTAGTTATGACAAAATTAGATTTTACGGAGGTATTGATTTAGGGACAGATTTTGATCACGATAACGATATGGCTGTAGCAGCAACTTCAGCATTGATTTATATGGCAGTAACACTTAGCGATAACTGGAAAATTCCTCTTGGATATTTTTTGATAAAAGGTTTGAGTGGAAAGAAGAGGGCAAATTTGTTTACAAAATGTTTGGAGTTATTTAATGACACGGGGGCTAAAGTATTTTGACTTACTTATGATGGTGCACCTGTTAACATCACAATGTGCACAACCCTAGGAGCAAATATACCTATCCTTCAGATAAATTTCACCCCTGGTTTGACAACTCCTTTACTGGAGAACCAATTTACACTTTCTGGGATCCTTCACATATGATCAAACTAGTCAGAAATACCTTAGGCGATAAGACAATTCTGCTAGACAAAAATCACAGACAGATATATCGGGCCTACATTAAATCACTCCATAATTTAGAAGCAGAGCAAGGTTTGCTTGCTGGTACAAAATTGACTAAAAAACATGTAAATTTTACCAATTATAAAATGAATGTAAAGCTTGCTACACAAACATTGAGTGAAAGTATTTATAATGATTTTCGTTTTCTTATTGAAACTAAAATTTCTGGGTTTAAAGATAGCATGCCAACAGCAATGTTTTGCTTTCAGTTTAACAACATATTTGATTTGTTAAAGTATTGTATTTGAAGTAATTATAATGTTCCTATTTCTGTTGAATCTGGATATGAACAGTATATAGTAAATTTAAAAGACGGTTTTGGAACACCTATATTACAAACAAAAAGATTTACAGGTTTCAAAGGATTTATTATTTGCCCTCGAAATATATTTCCTGTATTCCATACTGTACATGAATATCTCTTAACAATCAAAATTTCACAGAACTTTTTAGAAACTTTTTTTAGTGCAGTAAGAAGCAGGGGAGGTTTTAACAACAACCCTACTGCTAAACAATTTGAATCAGCATACAAACGTCATTTGCCATGAAATCAGTACGTCAAATGCAAATTGTGCAGACGATAACATTCCCATTTTGCAAATTTCATCAGCAAGACCAAAACTTGTTGAATCGGCAGGCGACTGTAATGTGCAAGCAGATCTTCTTGACCACGACTATTTGAATACGTTGTGGACATTGACACCCTTTGTAAATATCGTGAGGTATATAGCCGGATTCATTGTTCGCAAAGTAATTAAGAAAAGTCATTGTGAAACTTGCACTGAGCAACTTTTTGCTGATGACAATGAGGAAAAACCTGATCTTATAAGACTTAAAAATAGAGGTATTTTTTTATATCCCTCAAAAGATGCCTGCGATATTTGTTTACATGCAGAAAAGGTATTTCGAGGACATTACACAGAGCTATTTAAAACTAAAAACATTCCACAATTTCTCATTAATAAAATTCATCGGGACGTACCTTCGTCAGTATTTAGCTCTGTTGAATTTACTAAACATGTGAAATTGCAGTCATATATTTTTGGTTGTGTACTGGGCAACCACAGAACCCAATTAATTCAAATGATTATAAAAACATTTGTTACAATCAGATTATTTCACGCGGGCAGTCAGGTTCCAAAAAGACGATAACATTTGCCAGAAATATACTCAATTAATCCTATTTAAAAATCAATGAATCTGCTTTGTTTTTACTTTTCGATATGTATTTTCTACTTGAATATAGTAATTAGTGTGTAGGCAGTTTGTATTATATTTTAAGTGGTTATTTCATAATTATATTTTTTGTCTGTATTTATTAAGTTCATAATAAAATATTTCAACCATATTTAAGAACACGTTTTATTTATTGATGTAGTATAAAATTGCCTTACTCATTTTTTAGTATAGGTAAACCTTGAGAATTTGTTTAATAAATAAAATGCTGATTAGTCATAAGCATTTATGTGACATATAAGGAGGAACCAATATAATATTGCAATTGATAATTTTAATAATTTGACAATTTTAGTGTCTATTTTTAGTAAGTTAATTATGTTGTTTTAAACAAAATCAGATTTTTGGCGTTTTTTTATAAGTCTGGGACATGTTTGGGACCACTGGCCGTCTAGCTCTCACTGCTCTCTTCACTCGTTCATGATTTTGTGTGTAGGGCATGCGCATTGGGTTCTAATTCCCTGGAGAGACAGAAAAATATCTCCTCTCTGGACAAATCCGTACACAGCGACCTATAGCCGGCTACCAGTATATAGATAGTAAGTATATGGGGCAGGTTAATATTTCAAAACATCTAGATGACATATATATATATATATAGTTAGATTATTTTTATTTTATCAAAATATAGAGCATTTTTTACAAAATGTCTTCTTTTGAGAACCCGAATTATTATTTGTTGATAATCGAATTGTTGAACATTGAAGTCTTGGCATGTTTAATTGTACTAACTTTCCTTCAATAACTGTTAATTTTCTGACTGACGAGGAAATTATAAATTCAGCTAGGAAACTTAAAAATAAATTAAGGTCAGGTCCGGACTTAATTCCCAGTTTCTTTGCTCGTGATTGTCGTTTCATTTTGGTTAACCCGCTGAGATATATATTTAATCTCGCTTTTAAAACCGGAACTTTTCTTAGTGTGTGGAATGTGGCAAGTGTTTGTCCAATCCTCAAAGGTGGTGACCCTTCTTACATTAATAACTATAGGCCCATTTCATTGTTATGCAATTTCGCGAAGGTCTTCGAGATGTCGTTGTATAATCGTGTTTCCACTTTTCAGGGGCATCATATCTCCTGAACAACGTGGTTTTATAGAAAAGAGATCAACTACCACAAATCTGATGTGTTTCACACAGTTCATATGTAATGTTATTGATCAATGTGGGCAGGTGGACGTCATATACACCGATTTCTCAAAGTCCTTCGATTGTATTGATCACGGCATACTCCTCCATAAACTCGAAGTATACGGTCTTTGTGGCAACTTTTTATAGCTGTTTAGCTCATATTTGTCAAATCGTCTACAGTATGTCACTTACAACGGTTTTAAGTTTAGTCAGTATTCTATTACTTCTGGAGTACCTCAATCTAGGTTCCAATCTAGATCCTCTCCTATTTTCCATCTTTGTTAATGATATTACGACTTACATTGACTGTCGCAAACTAGTTTTTGCCGACGACTTAAAAATCTCCTCTATCTTAACTGATGATGACTGTCTTCACCTTCAGAGTCAATTCGACAAATAAGTCCTTTGGTGCGATTCAAATAATTTGTATTTAAATATCTCCAAGTGTAAAGTCGTTTCTTTTCACGTAAACTTAAGCCCATTATGTTCAATTACAAAATTAACTTGGACGCCTTAGAGCACACGGATACCATAAAAGATTTGGGTATCTATTTCGATAGTAACTTTACGTTTTCAAATCATATTCAATATCTGGTGTCCTCAACACGCTGGGCTTTGTGATTAGACAAGGTCGTGAATTCAGAGATAATGTCGTTTTGTTTCCATTATATCACGCGTTTATCCATTCCAAATTGGAATACTGCTTTCCAGCTTGGATTGTTTTTTATATTAACTAAGCCAGTTTAATTGATTCGGTGCAAAAAAAGTTTTTGAAATACCTCGCACTTCGTTCTGGTGGCGTATATCCTGCTCGTGGATGCGATTACAAATTACTATTAACACGTTTCAATCTCGACTCGTTACAGTACAGAAAGCACTTCCATAGTTTGAAATTTTTACATGCACTATTAAACAATAAAGTAGACTGTCCCGAGATTCTAAGTCAATTGAATTTCTTAACAGTTAGGCCGGCTTGCCGCTCTCCACTTTTTATACTTCTGCTTCTAATATCAATGTGGGATTGAAGTCTCCTGTTTCTTTTATGTCACAATTATAACTTAATCTGTAACTCTAGTGATATATTCAACTGTAGTTTGCAACATCTGTACATAGCTTTTAGAGGTGTCAACAATTCATGATTGGTAGCATAGGGAGTAGTTGCAGCTTTTTCTTTCTTCTTATTTTTCTTTTTCTTTTGTTGTTACACTATTTTACCAGTATGTTTGTTATATTTATTCTTTACATTTTGTTCTGTATGCTCACATGTTTGTAAATATTATATATTTGTATATATAGTCCCGTAATTGGTGATTTTCACTGTTGGACAAATAATAATTTAAATAAATAAATAAATAAATATTTTATTAAGCTATAATGAAATGTATTTTAATCATTTATTTCACTTATTTGTTATATTATAATTTTAATAAATTCATTCATTTATTTATACATTTTTATTAACCCTTTCGCTGCGCAATACGTCTGAACATAGCTACCGCGCCATGCACGAAAGTGTGTCGCATGCGAGTATATACGTCTGGAGCAGTTAGACCACTTGTAGTGTTACATTATGTTGTGTTAAATTATGATTTACGATAGATTTTACGATTTTACTTTAAATAAAATACAGTATATCGACAGCTGTACTAAATAGAAACTGAAAGAGAGATGAACAATCTTGGCATTATTACCAGTACCTCCTTCCATAATTTGTCACAATCGCTATAAATTTCGTCCACAAAAATTCCCCATACCAATTATTGCAACAACCGAGTCACTAATGCGCATGGTTGCGAATATATACGGTTTGAGTAGCCTGATCCAATTTAACTATTCAAGCGAATTAATCCGTCTTGGGCAGTTTGAGCCCTATAAATTTTTAGCAAATAAATACATCTGGAGCAGTGAAAGGGTTAAAATCCTTGCAAAATGTGCGGTCAATAAATTCATGTCAAATACGGTAATTTTGACGCACAAATCGGTCATTTTATGATGGACGAGTGGCAACACAATACTACCATGAACACATTTTCTGTAATAAAAAAGAAGTGACTCTTAAACTCAAGAATCTCAAGATTGCAATTTTGACTTTGACATCAATATAAATCAATCATTATTGATTATGAAACTTCAAATACCTTTTAATATTCAATATTTTATAATTATAGTGTTTTAGGTATTAAAAAAATATATATCTATAAAGTTGTATAAATATTATTTCATAAAAACTGTTTTATATAAATAAAAGGCACGTTAAATATCAGATATATAAATATAAAATGGACGAATTGTAAAACATATTACACTATTAAGGAGTAAAGACATCAAATAATCAAAGACAGATCATTCATGAAAGGAGAGATTTTAAAATAGAGTTGGTAAGTAAAAAATTATCATGTTGACTGCACCATTTTTTTAATGTCTAGCTAGACTAAGAAATGAAAACTATGCAATATCCAGGTACAATATTGATAAATTTTATAAAATTGTAAAACTTTTTATTACTAAATAAATCAAAATCTTGTATCAAGAACTTTATTACAAGGGTTCATAAATTTAATTTAATTTTACCTACTGTAAATCATCGTTATTGTGGGGAACAATCTGTCTACGATAATTTTCTAAAAATGTGTTTGAAAAACATTGTATTAACTGGACAGTGATAGAATCACATACCTGTTTACAATGATAGAATACAGCGGATGTTGGTGAAAATTAAAGTGCTTATTTTGATAATGAAACTTATACCATTTTTAGGGGACGACAATTCCCACACAGAGCTTTTATGAAAAAAACAAACGTTTAACAAAATTTGCAATAAAAATCTTCAAAACGATTTGTTTCACAAAATTAAATATTTAATAGTAGCTATCCCCATATAAATGACTTGATTCTAACATTCCACTTTTCAAAATTCTTCATGATGAACTTTAACAGGGTGTTTTTGGCCAAAAAAATCCATGATTCCCAAGTTTTCTAGATAGATTAAGAAAAAATCATTTTTTAAAGATATAAACTCCATGTAGTTAAAGGGAACATTTTTATTTATGAATGAATGAAAAGTGTAGTCTATAATAGTATATTAAAGTATAAGTGGATATTAAGGTCTTTAAAACACGCGCGATTTTTCAAATAGAGCAAGTGTTTTAAAAACCAGTTATCCACAAATAATTTACGCTATTTTTTTTTATTGGTACACGTTGAAATAATAAATATTGTATTAATACTACAAAAAATGGAAATAAGAACTAACAATGTCAAATGGTTGAATTTGTGATGTTACATCAGTATACTTTTCGTTGTCATGAAAACGAGAAAACAAAAATTAATTTATAACTGTACTGTCACATAAGATTAATTGCTGTCACCACAGTTATTACTAGTTGTATATTGTTTAAAAATGACTTCTAACATTGATTACTTAAATAGTAAAGCAGAATTGCGATTAATACCGCAAAAATCGGAAAACACTTATAGAAAAGAATACGACGGGTTCATCAAATGGATGGAAGAGCAAAAGGTAACAAATACAAATGAACGAGTTGTGCTTGCTTATCTTCAAAAAATGTCAGAGCAGTACAAAGCGTCGACTATGTGGGCTATCCATTCGAAATTGCAAAGTATGTTGAGGATAGACAAAGGGGTCGATTTAAAATCATTTACGAAAGTGCATGCATTCATAAAGGCAATTAGCAAGAATGACGTAGCGAAGAAGGCATATGTATTCAAGAAATATGATTTGCGGCAGTTTTCCACAAATGCACCAGACATTACATATTTATTTTTGAAGGTGGTATCCATTTGCGGTATTTTTGGCCCTTGTCGATGTGAATTGTACGACTTACGCTTACATGACGTCAAGGAAGAAGGAAGCGTATTGCTTATTACTATCCGACCATCTAAGACAGTGAATGAATTAGTTATGTGCGTTTGATGAAGCAGTATTTATCATTGCGTCCCCAAAATGTAAGTACAGACCGAGTTTTCTTACGGTATGATAAGAGGAAGTGCACCAATCAAATGGTCGGTATTAATACATTTGAATCATGTCCCTTGCAAATTGCACGTTATCTTAAATTGGACGATCCTAAGAAATACACGGGACACGCGTTTCGTCGTACGTCTGCTACCATTATGGCAAGTAGTAGTATGACAATAGATCAAATCCAATGACAAGTAGGATGGAAATCGGCAGCTGTGGCGACTGGTTACGTTGAAGAGAGTATTAGCAATAAGAAAAATGTTTCAAACATTATTGGGAGTGCCATTAATGCAAGTGCACCCACTGCAACCTCATCGACTTCCGAAAATGTTAGCTGTATTAATTTGAACAGTATTTCATCCGAATTAAAAAACTGAAGTATTAATATCTTAAAGAATACCAACTGCACATTTCACATTCGTTTAAATAATTAAGATGGTAAATATTTGAATAAAGCTTTTGAAACATTTGTTAGTAATATTTTATATCACGTTACAAGGTACTTGTCAGATCAATAATTGGGCTTTAAATAAGCAAAATAGGGTACCAATAAAAAAATATATTTTTTTGTTTAGGAAAAAATGACATTTCATGATAAATACACTTCCAGGTATTATCAAAATATGACCACATTAATTTTCACCTGCCACTGATAGAACAGAAGCTATCAGGTGCGAACTTAGCCAAAACAAGTGTTAAAACACATAATAGTTAATTTATAAACATATGACTTCATTCTCTAAAAGAACATTAAACATACTAGGACACAAAAGATACCAAAACGATACACATCACACAGATATAGGCACATTACGATAATATACGGATCACAGGAAACCATTGAAGAAGAATGGTACCTTTTGTGTACTACACTATAAAAATAAAAACTAACTTTTAATAAATAAATTAAAATTGCGCTCGAACACTTCTTAGACTTTATCTGCTACAATGGTGATCGACAATTTCCTGTCTGGCCATGAAAACGTTTTTGGTAAAGATAATGCCTCTGGACTGGTAAGTACTTGAAATGTAACTGCCATATCTTGTGCTAGATCGTCCGGTATTAACACCTGCAACCATGAACCTTGAGCCACAAAAGGATGTTCCATATCGACTAATGTTCCTGTCACTGAATGTGCGACTAAAGTTATAGCTGCCTCTCCCAAAACAGATTTGAATGTAAAGTGCCGACCATGTTTTACTCGTCCCCTAAAAATTATTTATAAGTTGTATAACCACGCGGTTTTCAGAGTTTGACATACCTTATGGCCAAAGGTAGAAGGCTGCCAGCTTCCAAGTTAAATATCAAATGCACTCCCTCTAATTTTTTAATGTGGAGGAGTTCTGTAGATTCTAAAATACCCCTATTACCTAAGGATTTATTTAACTGAGAACTGAAACCGCATGAATAAACTTGGAGGTTTATACCTTGCAGACTCTGATGGAGAGGTGATTTTACTTTCCCATCCTCGTGTTCATCAGTCTTTTCCTTTAAATAAGCAATATCTAGCCTAGAAGGATCTTGTTCAACCCACGAACATCTGGCACTTACGCCACTTAAATTAGATCCCTCTAATTCGAAACCCCTTTCTACCTCTTCGTGTGCATTGAGGTCTAGCTCAAATATGCTCTCTCCCCTTCGCATATCTGTTATGTGCCATGGTCCTCCAGCTCTAAAATATCCATATATAAAAATATTTGAATACAAATATTATATTAGACTTTAAAATTAAAAATTGTGAATGGTTAAACTAAAATTTAAATATACAGTGAGCACGAAAATATTAGAACAAGTTCAAAAATTGTTACAAGGCATTTAAAAAAAAATCACTTGGCTAGTAATGTAAATTTTATTATTACTGAGTTAATACAACTGGTAATTTTGGTAAATTACTCCAGAATCCGTAATCTCAAAAATTTATTTTTAAAAATTATAAGCCTGTACACAAAACACAAAGTGCTTCAACTGATATGCAGATATCATTTTTATTTATGGATAGTTGACTGAATGTTTTGTTTAAAAGTATTGTGGTTTTGGAAATTTTTAAACCAAAAAGCAAATACTAAAATAGGGGATGATACTTACAGACATAAATATTATCCAATTAGTTTTAAGAATGCTTAAATATTTTCTAAAATGCACTAAATCCTTGAAGATATTTTGCAAATTCAAACACGAAAAATGCACTTAGACAGTCCAGCTATTAAGTTTTTAGACTGACTTCCGAGCGACCAAACAAAATTTCCAGAGTATAAATGTATCTACCACGATGTTATAACGCTTTGCATGAAGAGTTTTTGATAGTTGTCATGGAAACGCACACTGAACAGTGTACAGCTATCCTGTTTTAAAGCCGGTAAAACAGCCTTGGAAACGTATCAACTGTTACAAATGGCATATGGTGTGTATGTGTGTGTATGTATTACATCTGACTGGTGTTCCTGTGGTTTGGGAGGTTTCATGATGGTCGAGACAGCATGCACTATGATAAGAGGATGGGGTGTCCCAGCACAAGCTAAACTAATGAAAAAATTGAAGCTGTGTGCTCTGCGCTAAAGTCTGATCGCTGATCACTTGTAGGGCAGCTTCAATGTTTTTTTTGGTTTATACACAATAGTCAGTCGTAAAAATTAATAGCCGACTAAGTATATGCCTTTTCAAGCGTAATTAATGATAATGCGAATGCTAATTATAGTACAGTGTTAATGATGATGATAGTGATTCTAAACCAACTTTGGCTATGGGAACAGGTTCTAGCTCTTCCAGCAACACATTTTCAAAAAAACAACTTCAATAAAAACCATACTTAGATAATATGATAGATGAAATGGCAAAAATAGATCATTTGAACAACCAATTTATGGCCCAGGATCTCCATTACAAATGACAGCAAATGTGTGAAAATAGAGGGTTGTGATACCATAAGGTTTGTGAAAAATAATGATTCTTATCACTTTTATGGAAAATTCAATATTATACAGGGTGTTTCTTAATAACATGCTAATATTTAAGGTTATTCTTGGGTCCATTTTAAGAAAAAAACTTCATATGAACATATGTCCTAAAAGTCTTAACCTCTGAACTACAGGGTGCTAAAGTTTTATGAAAAAACTTTTTTTGTGATAACTGCCATAACTGGTATTATCCTAGATATTTTTTCAAATTTGGTACACGCCTGCTATTCATCGAGATGCATTTTCTGATGTACAAACAATTTTATTATTTTTGCCAGTGGCGTCTGTACAGGTTTTGTATTGAATATTTTTGAAGAAAAATGTCACGCCAGGGTAATTTTCTTTTACCATTCCAAAATGTATGTAGATTACTGTAATTTCATAATTTCAGTGTTTAAAAGTTATTATCTTAAATAAATAAATTAATGTTCAAAATTACATAATTTTTTTTTTCTCGTAAATAAGATGCTAATGATGAATTTTATTTTTTTATGCGAAAACCGTATGTCAAACGAAAAAATTCAAGACACCACATTTGCTCAGAAAGGCATGAGGATTTCAAAAATGATTTTTACTTAAAGAAAAAGCAGTGGCAAAACATATTTTTCTTCAAAAATATTCAATACAAAACCTGTACAGACGCCACTGGCAAAAATAATAAAATTGTTTGTACATCAAAAAATGCATCTTGATGAATAGAAGGCGTGTACCAAATTTGAAAAAATATGTAGGGTAGGTAATACCAGTTATAAAAAAATGTTTTTTCATAAAACTTTAGCACCCTGTAGTTAAAAAGTTAAGAGTTTTAGGACATATGTTCATATGAAGTTTTTTTCTTAAAATGGACCCAAGAATAACCTCCTTAAATATTAGCACGTTATTAAGAAACACCCTGTATATAACCTCCTTTTTTCATTAGATTTTTTCTTATTCCTATCATAAAGCAAACTTCGCTCATAATTATCATAAAATAAGTAAGAATCACTGATACTTCAAAAGTTTTAAATGTGGATTTTCTCGAAATTGGTTGGTTTTTTAGTTTTTTGATTTCAAATAAGAGTACTGTTTTATATTTTTTACATTTTTTCATTTTTTACATAAAATGTCTCCAAATTTAGAAAGAAGCAGAAAAAATAATTAAAAATAAAAAGTTATCATTTTTGTAAATACCAAGTGTCATTTGAGCTTTAGGGCTTTCCAATTTTGCTAATTTTTTTATTTAACTGCACTATTATGACAAGAATAAATATTCCAAATTTTCCAAAAAATTTCTGAAGCTTTAAAAAAGTTATAAGCAAAAAAACAATATAAAATAATTATTTTGAGGATATGTATATTTTCAAAAAAAATGTTAGTTTCTCCAATTTTTTAAAAATAATGAAGGTTTGGCAGCTACAGTTCGCAATTTTTTTACAAAATGCGGCTGGTCAGGCAATAACAGTTAATGGTGCTCGGACAACATGATAATCCAGTTTTTTGTGCCTAAATTGGAATGTGGATGTAGACAACATGTGGTTTCAACACGACGGTGCCACAGCCTGAGAAGCAATTCAATGACTGCACGAGTCACTTCGTGGTTGTGTAATTTCTGTTTTGTTGGACTTTTTTCTTTGGAATTTTTTGTAGTCTAAGGTTTATACCAACAAGCCCACGACCACCCATGCGTTGAAGAAGTAAATTGAGCGCTGTATCAACGAAATTCAGCCGCATTTATGCAAAATGGTCATGGAAAATTTCGACAAAGGAGCCTATGTGCAAGCAAAGCCGTGAAGGCCATTTACCCGATATGCTATTCCATACATAACCCTATATTGTATACTTTATGAATCAATAAAAAATTTTAATTAAAAACTTGTGTTTTCTAACAAAATTACCACAGCCATGTTTATAAGCCACATGACCATTGAGTTTAGGCAACCCAGCAAGGCACGATTGGTATTGGTAACGAATATTCCTAAATCTTAGCATCACCAATATTAATGATTCCTTTACAAAGAACAGTAACAAACCATTATGCCTACGCTGATTGGTGTAATTTTCCACGAGATTTTATACAACCAGTCAGCGATCGCATTATCTCGAGCGTAGGTGTAACGATTTGTTACTGTTCATTGTAAAGGAATCATTAATATTGCTGACGCTAACATTTAGGGAATTCTTGTTGTCAATACCAATCGTGCATTGTTGGGTTGCCTAAGCCCAGCGGTCACGTGGCTTTTAAACATTTATGAAGGCTCTGTACTTCTTGTGTGAATTTTGGGATACCCTTTACTCTATCTATCATGTGGACAATAGCTCTCAAAATGTACATGTCAGATGGATTTTAAAAAAGTTAATATCTCCGTAAAATATTTGTAATTTTGAAAAATACTTTCACTAAACTCTTTTACATAGCAAATTATACATGCTGTTAAAACATATGTAATACAAGATTCACTGTGGTTTCCAAATTTCTCATAATACGAATATTTTCTGCTAATATTTTATAATTTTCGATACACAATATTGAGATTTAGTTTTTTAAATTTTTAATTGATAAATATCATGGGTGCCTTACGAAGAAATGTGTTTGATCATATCTAAAATCCCAGCTCCGTTCCATTGTTGGGCAGCCTTTAATTCCTCTGCACATATGCCTACAATCTGAACAAAATCTACAGTTCCAAAAGGTGTATGAGTTGTCTTTAGCTGAACATCATTGGTCATCAGCATGTGTTGGATTCGAGATTCGCTATTGTCTAATGCACAGTGCCATGAAACATGATCTCCGGAACAAAGTGTATTACCTATAAAGTACATAATAAATGAATTTACTATAATGGGATATAAAATATTTAAAATTAAATATTACTTTGAATAGCAAACCAGAACTTGAAAATAGTATGAAAATATTATTAATCTGATTAGAAATGTGCAAAATTTTTAGTAGTAACAAGAGTTAGCTTATTCATTTTAAAATAACGTATAAAACATACACACTGCAATACTAGTAATATTGCAAGAAATTTGGTAAAGAAAGGTTTTATATAAGCTGTCATAGCTAAGGTCATGAACGCCCAGGTCAAGATATGAATTTTGCAACCTCCAAAACTTATTTTGTAGTAAGAGAAACAATACAGTAACTTTAAAGTGTAATTTAAATTATACAATTAAGTAATATATAACATTAGTTCTTATTTATTTTGTAGGAAGAAGAACAATACAATAACTTTAAAAGGGACTGCACTCCCTTGAGGTCTGCGCCCCTGGCAGCCATCCCCTAGCCATGACGCTGTATATAAAGAGTAACCACTTCTCCACAATACAAGATGTAGATTTTTGCAAGAAAACAGTACACATCGATTCACGAATTTTCATGGTTTCATGCTTTATTTCATAAGAAAGTCAATACATTATTCCACGCTTAACCAAACGTACTTAGATTCGTCAGATGGATCTCACTTAAACTTAAACTTGAACAGTTGAACCACATTAGAATTTGAGAAGTTTGACACTTGCTTCTATACTTTTCATTTAAGGAGGAATATCCGAGTAGAAAAAAAATGTGTTTCAATTTTTTTAAGTAGTAAGTCTGTAGTCTTAAAAATATTGTGTAAATTTCATAAAATTTCAATAATTGTGAAATTAATATTAAAGTATAGAGCAGCAAATATGATCAGAAAGTTAAGTTGAATTCAAAAATTAAACAATAAAAATGGTGGATTCCGTTTAAAAACCTTATTCTTAATCAGTTTCAAGCAATCACTGGATTCTGCCGTAATCCCCAGAAATCATGATATTTCCACAATGCATGTATGCTTTTGGTACTGTGGTTACCCCCTCGGTTTTATATAAAAGTGAATGTTCAATTATTGTACCTGATTGAAATACATATTTTGCTAAGCTCTGCATAAGAGTAGCGGGCCATGTTGGAGGTGCAGTTTCTTCTGCTTCCCTTCTCAATCTAAATGTTAATTCAAATCCAAAGCCTGATACACTTTCTGGACCTGAAATATCGTGTACTCTACCGTCTCCATGTAAATCGGATAAACCAAAACTGAAATTATGTACTGAATTAATTTTCCAAGTTTGTTATGTATGTAATATTATTTTACCTAATATAATGCCAATGAGGTGGAATGTTTTCATGAGGCACTCCAGGGTTGGCATACATAGATATGTAATCTAAGGGATCTGGACCACCTAACCTGGAAAAACATTATAGAAAATAAGTATTTTAAGATATTTTTTTTATTCCCCATAAACAACAAAACTTGTTAATTTTATAAAACTTTGAACCTTTCATCCCAATGTTGCCTGTTCCCTGATATGTATAATTCGAAAGGACATAAAGATGAATATGCCTTATACTTTGTATAATTTGATTCTTCATACGAAAATAGGAAAAAATGTTTCTTGTCAACACAAGTATCATTTTGTTTACAAAAATTGAGAAATTTATCTTAGTAGATGAAAATGTATCTTTTTAGGTACTACATAATTAGAGAACATGTCAAAAAGTTGTATTTATTTCCAGAACAAATTCAATAAGGGCTGTAGTAAGTCGTATCCAAACTGAAATCTTTAAGAATAGAAATGCTAGCCTTACCCTGTTAAAAAATATTAGATAGTACCCTTCAGCCAATAAAGAAACAGGATATAAATAACTAAAAAAAACAGGAAGTGTCTGTCTGTAACAGGGGTGACTGATTTAAAAATAGAATATGCGGCAAAATGTGTTATTATATTTCCTAAATATTTATCTTTTAATTTAATAAAATCAGAACATACCAATATTTTAACAAAGCAGTGACTTGTAAGGGATTTGCCTGATCAGGATAAACTTTTCTACACAAAGTATATAAACTCTCCAATCCTGCTGGTGTTGGTGGAAGAATATTTATTGGAGGTCCGTGTGCAAGACTTGCAGCTTCATCCATCGTTTTTTATTATCACTCTAATCTTTCAATTAAAACATTGTTAGCACTAATTACGTATAATTAAAAAACACGTACATGTTATTTCCTCATTAATAAGCCCATACAATTTCCAAGCAATATTCAAATTACAATATAAATAATAATTTAATGGCACAGACAACTTGCGTCTACTTAAATATAAATACACAATTAACTAATAATTAAGACCTCATTTCGTAAATAAAATAAACATCCATCACACCAATGATTTCAGATTTGACAGTATGCTTCACAAAACAAAATCAAACGAATACCACACCATAAAACATATATGCCTATTTGCCTAAGATAGATTAGAGATACTGGCTGCGTTCAGTGAATAGTCAGACTAGTTCGGTCTCGAACAATCCATGGAGTTCAGTGCGAACAGCCGAGCTGAGCGGACGTGTTTGTTTGTGAGGTGAAGTGATTGCAACGAGCAAAATCTACCTGCCTTTATTAAGGCTACCTGGAAAGAATCCCTTTCTTTCCTCTTAACCACCGACCTAATCCCCGGCTTAAGCATAGAGGCCGTCGGCATCTTTGTTACAGGTATCTGTGCCGGGGTTATGCCCAGGTAAGTTTTTACTTTATCTATCAGTT
>NW_019418290.1:3577-17015 GCF_000390285.2 Anoplophora glabripennis | reverse complement strand
CCGCCATCTTGTCGAACTCGATGGACACTGGCCATGTGACGTCACATCCGGTCCAGAAACCGCCTATTATATCTACTAAAGTTGTCATAACTAAATCTAATATAATTAATAACTTTATAACTCTTTTACCGATCGCGTTAAAATTTGGGACATTTATTTGTACTATTATGGCGTATTATTTTATAAAACTTTAATCAAATCGATATACTGGGTGATAGTTTTCTCCGGTTACCTCTCCCTTTTTACAGTGGTCATATTTTTTAAAACGGGCAGCAACATCGATAAGGTTGTTTTATTTAAAAAAATATTGTCTTGAGAAAATTGCCTACAGAAAGCCGTTCTTGAGAAAAATTGCATTATTTGCAGGTCTGTACGTTTCGATTTGCGTAGCAGTGTCACGAATTTAAAACTTTGAGTACAGTAGGCGATGAAAACAAGATGTTGATTGCTGTTGCTATCAGGTAATGTCATTATTGTCGTGTTTCTTTAGGATTCTCATCAGTCCACACATGCAAATTATGAAAATTTGCAACTCCGTTCCTTGTAAAACAAGATTCGTCGATACAAAAAAATTTTAATCAAATTATTATTATCATCTGCGAAGCCATTCACCAACCAACGGTAAAATTGTAAACGTGTGTTGGGATCTAAATTTTCAAGTTCTTGAGCGGGTATTAAATGAAATGGCTGAAGAAGTGCTTTTTAAAAGTTTGTGAACATTAGTTTTACATACATTTAATTGTCTTGATATACTGCGGACACTTCATAGTTTGCATGTGTGGAATGATGAGAATCCTAAAGAAACATGCTAATAATGACATTACCTGATAGCCACAGCAATGAACATCTTGTTTTCATCGCCTACTGAACTCAAAGTTTTAAATCCGTGACACTGCTACGCAAACCGAAACGTACAGACCTGCAAATAATGCCATTTTTCTCAAGAATGGCTGTCTGCAGGGGATTTTCTCAAGAGACAATTTTTTTTTAAATAAAATTACCTTGTCAACGTTGCTGCCCGTTTTAAAAAAATACAACCACTGTAAAAGTATTGACCGCTGAAACGGAGAGGTAACCGGAGAAAACTTCACCCAGTATATCGATTTGACTACAGATTTAAGAAATAATATGCCATAATAGTCCAAATAAATGTGCCAAATTTTAACGCGATCGGTAAAAGGGTTATGAAGTTATTAAATAAATTAAATTAATAACTTTGAAGACCTGTAACTCAAAAACCAAAATGTTTTTATTTAACTTGTTTTTCGTAAATCGTATTTATTTATTGTCCTGAATATGCAGTCAAACGTTGTCGGTGAAATTTGCGGACACCCTGTATGTGAAAATTAGAATTCTTTTGAAAAAGTTCCCGATCGAGAACGAAACCTTATGAGCAAAAAGTTTTCTGGTTTTTTCTTTCTCCATTTTTAATGACCTATCAGACTAGAACCCTATACCCAAGAAAATAAATATATTCGATTATTTAGTAGGTTATGTATTAAATATAAAATCTTATTAGTCTATTTTTTAGATGAAACTCTTTTTTCCATGTAAAAGCTTTCGCAATGTTTTATTGCTTCTTCAGTTACACTACAAGGTATAGATATAATTGTAATAATTTAAAATATAGAAGTCGAATACTTACAAGAAACAGAGTTATTGATATTTATAGATAGATAGATTTTAGACATTGATATTAAATGACATTTAATAAATTTTAGAAAACAAATGGAAATGTGTTAGCTCTTTCCTTTTATTTTGATATTGATTTCAGGATCATAACGCATTACGATCCGAAATCTAGCAACCTGATTGGTTTGCATCGGATCGTATCGCGTTATGATTCCGAAATCATGAATAAAAGAAAAGGGCTTTTATATAAACCAAGAAGAAAATACCTTAAATAAAAAAACATACAAAAGGCATTAACATTATATTTTCAAACATACTTTTCATAGTTAAAAATCTAAATCATAGTACGAGTAATATACTAACACTAATATTAATATTCTATATAAATGTAAAATAATTTTTGTTTTTGTTTTCCAAAATTTATTAACTGTCATTTAATGTCAATGTCTAATATATATAAATATCAATAACTCAGTTTCTTGTAAGTGTAACTGAAGAAGCAATAAAACATTGCGAAAGCTTTTATGTAGAATAAAGAGTTTCATCTTATAAAATAGGCTTTAATCCGACTAATAAGACGGTTTTAAATATAATGTTTTCAAATTTTAGCACTGATGTTATGCCAAGAAATTTAACAGCCACAACAGACGCCATTAAGCATTTTAATATGATGCCCCTTTATGGATTAAATGTATACTCTATGTTAAAACATGATACTTTGGTTCTCACAAAATCTGCTTTAGATTTTTTAGAAAGTAAGTTACTAATACATTTGCATAAAAATGACACAAAATCTGTAATGACTAAGTTTAAAATAGATCAAAATTAATGTAGTTATTTTTAGTTTAAAATAGGTCAAAATTAATGTAGTTATTTTTTGTTGGTATTAAATAATCAATTTTGAAATCTTTATTTTATTATTAACCTCTTGGTACTTACATTTACAATTTAAAAGGCAATCAAGGATCAGGTTTTTTTTGAGAAAAATACCTTAACTTTTGCCCCACCTGGCCAAGCAGTGAGTAGAAGGTTCTAATACCCCATTGGAGGGCAGAGAGTTCTAATTCACTCCTCTCCACAAACGTTTGATCTGCCAACCAATTAATGATGATGCGATCACCTCCTCACCGAATAGTGATTTACTGTTAATGATGCGTGCACATTAACTTGTGTCGAGGTCTGATAGTGTTGATGGTTTCACGATGGTTGACTGTTAACGACGCGTTCACGATTACCTTGTGTCGTTATCTATAATGAATTTTCAACCTCAACCATGTTTCGAAAAGAATTCATTAAATTTTCAAAACAATTCATGTTGAAAATATATTGGTATTATAACGCAGGGAATAAAAAAGGTATTAACTAATAAACAAATACAACGTTTTGCTACGTTTTTATTCAAATTCCGGAAAAAAGTTTTATTGAAGTTATCAATTCTACGATGGGACAGTCTCAATCCAAAAAGCAAGAATTAACGGAAAATGGTGTTAATTCCAACTTCATTGTAAAGGAGTATAGTGTATCGATGGACATCAACATTATATTGTAGATAATAGATACATTGTTGACCGCTATTTTCGCATTAAAATTGTAAGATCTATGAGAAGAGGATTCGGAACCAGGTACGCCGTAACTTGGCACTTTCTACGATCAGAGTAGTTCCAACAGTGACTCTCTAAAGCAGGGTTCCCCAACATTTTTGCGCCTAAGAGCACATTCTAGAAAGGCGGTCGGGCGGCGGGCACCATTTATTATTTCAAGGTAAATTTGGACATTGTTAATAATACACGTAATGGGCAAAAAATATTTAATTTCAAAAATATAATTTTAACATTAATAAAAATTATTATTTACAATTATATTTTTTAGTAAAATAAATTGGCAATGTTTATTAACGTTGGCGGCGCAACGATCGCGAATAGCTTACTTCACACGTGTTTGTACAATGCCATGTGGATCTTTTCAGTCAAAATAAGCGTTTAACCAAAAATCAAAATGGACTTTTCCCAAAGACAAAAACACCGTATATCGAAACATAAACTGTAAAAATATATCAAAAACAAAAAATAAACAGTAATATAGGTTTCAAAACACAAAACTCAAAAAGCACAAAGAAATTGAAGTAAAACTCATTCGTTAACTGTTTCTGTTAAAAAATATTGCAATAGGTAGCCAAAATTAACGAAAATCACCAATAATTATTGTACAACTTTTTTCTAGCTGTGCACGGCGGCCGTTTATTGAAAACTTAAATATTTTTTTAAATGAATCGCTCAGCGGCGCGCACATGAAAACGGTCTGCGGGCGCCATAGTGCCCGCGGGCATAGGGTTGGGGACCCTTGCCCTAAAGGATCAGCGTGTGAGCCCACAAGTTAGATAGGAAATTTGTGTAATGCGAAACATGAAGGTGATCTTGTTCAGTGCATAATTACAACTCACCGGATTTTCTCTGTAGGTATTATTTTTATGTAATGCATTAGAATTAGTAACTGATGGTAAAATTTTCTTTACTTTCACATGGACGTAGAGAGAAAAAACGTGACATACATGTCACGTTTTTTTTTCAGAAATCTGCTCAAAATAATTGTAAATGTCTATGGTGACTAACTGGGAACAGATTGCAAAAATTTAAAGAGAATATTAATCAATCTAAACGTGCTATAAAAAAAGCGAACTTACCAGAAACGAAATTGGAGATACTTTTGTGGAATTATTTAATAATACAACAACATTTATAATTCTTACTGATCTAACGTGGATAATATATAAAGACTGGAAGTTAAACGAAGTTTTGCTATAATTCGAGAAAAAGTTGAAAAATCATTTCAGATATTAAATGTAAAATATAAAGTTCCTGCAACCTGTTTGGAGCAAATTACGAGTAATCCGTTAATTGTTACCGAAAATTTTATACAAAAAGGGGTAATTTTTAACTTGGCTAGCAAAATTATACCTCAACATTTTGATGGCTCTCCCGATAAATTGCAATTATTTTTAGATGCGTTAACTTTGCTAGATTAAAATTCACAAGACCATCTTGTTAATTATGTTGAAGCCTCTTCACCAGCAATAATAAATACACTTAAAAATAAAATTAAAGGCGAGAGTTCACAATCTTTAACATCAAAATTATTAAATTTCAAAAATCATAAAGATGCTGCAAGCTATAGTGCACAAATAGAAGGTTTAGTAGAAAATCTGAAGAGAGCATTCATTGGCGAAGGAATTCCGTACGAAGTAGCAGGAAGATACTCTACAGAACACGCGATTAGATGTTTAGGTCGTAACGTCGTTTGAGAAAAAGCTCGTATAGTCGTGGAGGCTAGCACCTTTTGTACAGTCCAAGAAGTTATCACAAAATTCATTAGCGTTAACGCTGACACGTGCAATAATAATTCAAATGTATTTTACCCTACGAAAATTTTTATAATTCAATAATAATTGCGGAAGAGGACAGCAAAATCGTAACAATTATCACAGGCACACAAAAGAAATAATGTCAAGACCCAGAGGGTAGACCCCCATACCCCTCCGTTTTTGGGGTCTCTAAAATAAATTTAACTAGCCATTTCCCCGTTACCACCCCCATACAACCCCTTCTGGGAGTTGAAATGTCAATTCTCATACAAAGTCGAGTAGAGTGTGTATTCCTATGTTTTCTGGGCCACTAAGAACGAAGACTACCAAAAATGAATTAAACCCCCTCGTTACCCCCTAGCGTCTCTACCCTCCCATACACCACTTTCTGGGAGTTGAAATGTCGATTCTCATACAAAGTCGAGTGGGGTGAGTACCTATTCCTTTGTTTTCTGGGCCACTAAGAACGAAGAAGTCTACTAAAAATGAATAAGACCCCCTCGTTACCTCTAGCGTCACTTTACCACCTCCATACACCCTTAGGTTGTCACGTTTTCCGGAGTGAATCCTACATCAAAAGACGTGTAAGGAAAACGCCGGTTCTAACCGCGTCCCGATTGAGCGAGGGGGACAGAAGTTATAGGGAAAAGGAGTCTCAATCAGAGTTCAGGGATTTTATTCTTGAATTATAGGGAGTAGAAGGAACGAGGGGGGGGGTGTCTACTAAAACTCATTAATCGGTATTCTTGAATGGTATTCTATTGAGTAATGATAGAAAAATTGTTCCCTATTTCTTCTACTGATATTTTCGGGGGAACAGGCAGGGATCATTAAACCTAACCCTATATTTTTTGACATGTTTCATAAATTACGAATTTCGCAATCTGTCTGTAATATCTCTAGTTACTGTTTTGTGGTGATATCCTTCGAGTTTGAGGAAACGTTTGTATAATTTGTGTTTACTTGAAGGATTGTACATTACACAAATAAAATACCTTAATAATAGAATAAAATGGATTTGCCTAATATAGTATTTAAATATTTGTATGTTCTTCCCATTCTGTAGCTGGATGTTAACATTCCAGTATACATTTGTTTTTTATCCTTAATATATTATATTAGAAGTTATTTTTGTTTAGAACTTAACTGGATTAGTAGATAAGCAAAAGGAGATCCAGCTCAATTTGCATAATTTAGGGGTGAAGAAGATGTTCAGGGCAGATTCCCTCGAAGAGGTGTCATTGCGAGGCAGATTCCCGCGAAGAGGGGTTTTAGATTTTGAAGAAGATGTAAAAAAAGAAGACGTTCCGGGCAGATTCCCGCTAGGAGGGGTCCTTTAAAGAAGCTGTAAAAAAAAAGAAGTTCGCGGCAGATTCCCGCAAAGAAGGGTTATTTTGAGGCAGATTCCATCGAAGGGGGGTCATTTAGATTTTGAAGAAGATGTATTTGTGGTAAATAGGTTCATCAATAAATTATCTTCGTTATTTGAGCCAGCCTATAATAATTATTATAGAATGCCAGTGCCAAGACTCGGGCGAGCGAGACATTCACTTTTCTTGACGCGGCTGGAGAATGGCACCTGAAATGAAACGCCGTTTACTTTTGCCCTCATTTTGAAATATATATCATATAATTTAAGAGTGAATCTTCCTAGGAATCTCACAAATTCACGCTAGAGGGCTCTTCGTAATTTTGAAGAAGATGGTTAAAATCATATTAATGGTTCGAATTAGCTGAGTAACCATCCTTCAAATGAATTAGCGAAATATGCATTTGCTAAGTGTGATTATTAAATATTTTTAATTTTCAATGTGTGGTTTAGAAAGTAAATCTTTTTAAAACTACTTCAAGTCATGTACGGTAGCAACTAACCTTAATTTAGATTTTTTGAAAAGTATCTTGCATTCTCTATGCAAACGAAGAAATAATAATAAGGCTATTCGAGTGCAATATGTTTGACTTTCAAAAAAATGTCGAAGTTTGTGTATACAGGCTGTCTACTGTAAGAGGGCCCCTTCTATGTATCTCGCTTAATATACGTCGCACGTCAAAAATCTTTATATGTTTTTTGTTGCATTTTTTAAGGCCTTTATGCTCATAGAAACAAATTTGAGATCCATGGCCAACTTTGTGAGTAATCATAAAAAAACCGGAAAAGTACCGAAAGTTTAGGGTCGTTTAAGTTTTTTATTTTAAGAGATAGAGAAAACTTATTTTAATAAAATTTCATGGCAAAATTGATATCTTTCACCTGGTGTAAACAGATTTTTGAACTATCGTATGTAAATTGCTGCGCCCTCTACACGGGCAAAAAAAAATTGTCATCGAAGTAGGCTATGGCCACAAAAAAATTGCTTGTTTTTTCCTCTTTCCTGCGATATACTACATGTCGCCTTCATCTTTTATATTTATTACATTTTTTATAATTTTGATATAAAAAAATATAAAAATGTTCGTATTGCTTGTTAATGTAGAAATTTGTTTTAAACATAACTACAAAAAAATTAATAAATATAATGTATTTCTTTTAAGCAAAATACAGATTTTCTTATTACTTTACTATAGTATTGGTTTTTGCATTAGAGAGAATTAAGCCTTCAACATTGTTCTTTCACAGAGAAAGTAGCTTACGCTAAATGTCGCAAGCTGTAAAAACAAATGTGTTACCCCTATGACCCCAGTAATGTAATCATTTGGCAAACTGTTTATTGTTATATGTAACTGTTGGCTTGAAAATTGTTATTTGAAAAACTATCATTTTGAAGGTGTTATAAAATAAAAAAGTGTATGTCATTTGAGGAAGAGGAAAGCTCTAAAAATTCTGTAAGTAGTTACAGAGAAAAAAGTGCCTCTTATAATGCGACATTCCTGATCAGACGAATTTAATTTTGTAACAAAGAATATTTTTATAAGAATATTATTATAATAAAAAACTGGTACATATTTACGCATTAATTTTCGATAGCGATAACAAGGTACCTACATTTTACGTTTGAATTGAGGTGCTCTTAATTCTCAAAACATTAATTTAATTGATTCAATTGTTATTAGTTCAATAGTAAAAATAAGTAGTGCTAAATTATAAACAATTTTTATTTAAATTTAGATCAGAAAAGGTAATCTTAAAACTAAAAAATTCAAAAATATTTAATTTAACAGCTAATACTAGTATAACTAACACATACAAATAATAATAATTTAAGTAAGATGCTCAAACAGGCCACCTCGATTTCTGACGCATAGTCGGACCCTCCTTGGTACAGCATTTATACGCAGCATTAGTGATGACGTATTTCCTCCATCTTTATTGGGAAAGGTCAGGTACATGAATCTAAACAATTCTTTTTCATCATTCGCGTTTGTTTAGCTTCACCGTATTTTTGATTTTGTGTTTCATAGTGTTGTTTTTGTTTATTGTGTAATTTATTAAAAACTTTATTTGTTTGAAATACATCTTTGGACTTCCATTTCTGTGCATATTTTCGTAAGTAACAGGATAAATCTAAATTAATTGTGTCCTAACCTCACTTTTCTTAGCAGAATAATTGTACGTTTGGGCGAAAAATTGAAATTATTTCGTTACCGTTATTTCTATAAGTGTTTCATCCAAGTAAGTAAAATACAATATTAGTTAAACAAACGTTAAAAGAATTTATTTTAGTGGCGGAGAAGCACATTATAAAGTTCCATCTTATAGCCCAATTTTTCGGCGATGCTCATAGGCCTTTGGCTCGGGGCGAAAATGCCTATGGAAGTGGACATGTCGTTAAATTTACATTTGATGGAACAGTGCAACCGATCATGATTAAAGCCGAGGTGAAGGCTAGTATGAAAAACCATAATTACAACATTGAGGTTTGTGTTTCCAAGAATGTTTTAATGAAAGCACTAATGTAATTTGTTTGTTTAGATATCATTTGATCTTGAGGAGGGCGTTAAAGACGCATATTGCACTTGCCCAAGGGGTACTGTTTCCTGCCACCATATGGCAGCTGTACTTTATTATGCACATTATAACATAAGTGTAACTGATATGCAATGCCAATGGAGTGTTCCTCGTGCAAAGCGTCATCACGAAGATAACATAGTTAAGCTAAAAGATGTCCACCAACTCAAGAAGCCATATAAAGCAGTTGAACGATGTGCTACCGAAAATGAAATTGCCCAGTTGCGTAATGACTTGGGAAACACCAATGTTGTGGGCTTTGCTTGGCTCCTCAGACCTGAAGTCACCCATGAAGCTACCCTGATAATTCCCGATGTTGAGGCAGTTTTGCAGAGTGCAGAATATCAAACGATAAAGGGCGGTTTATTTCTGAAAAGTGTGCAGTATCACAAGAAATCATTTGTACCATTGAAAAAATTACACGTGGGCAGCATACTAACGACAACTGGCATCTAGCCAGGAAACACAGGTTGACAGCGAGTAGGTTTGGGATGGTATTGTCAGCCTGTAAAAGAAACCGATTTCCACCATCTCTATTTAAAAGTCTCGCTGAAGGCTATAGCCTTGAAAGGATTGCTGCCGTCCAGTGGGGGAAGGCTCATGAACAAGAAGCCTTAAAGGAATTTTCAGTGGCTGTAAATGTCACTGTTGAACAAACAGGCCTGTGGTAAGTTATGTATATGTAGAACAGTTTAGTACTTTAGCGAGTTATTGTAAAATGTAAGAATGGATAAAACCTTTGTTGTTTTTTATGTAGGTTGGATTCATCTGGTATTTTGGGAGCTAGCCCTGATGGATTAGTGGGTTCAGATGCCCTTGTAGAAGTGAAATGTCCATATAAATATAGAGACGTGGATAATTTACATGATGCCCTAAATGACCAGACATATTTTTATTATTATGACGAAAATAAGGAACTAGTTATAAATGGTAGCCATAACTATTATCATCAAGCCCAAGGACAAATGTATCTGACTGGCAGTACTAGATGTCACTTTGTGGTATGGACACCTCGGTATACTGATATATTCGAGATAAAAAAGGATTCTGAGTAGATTAGTAATCTGGATATATTAAAAAACTTTTATTTATGTAAATATATACCATATATTTCAAAATAAATTTTAAACATTATTTGTTTATTTATTCAAAACCCATGGACACAATAGATAATAAAAATATAAAAATAGCAAAATACACCCAACTTGAGTCAAAATACATACAACTTTTTAAATTCATATTTTATAGTAAATAAACTTAAACCTACTTAGTTTCTCAGAAAATTACAAGAGACAACAATTAAAATAACTCAATTCTCATCGTCAGGAAAGAGTTGACCCACCTCTTTAATTAGGGGGTATTGGAAGTTTGTTAAAGCTGCGACGGTTTTGAAAATTATATCACCATAAGCACACAAAGACTCTGGCATAAAACTCAAAATGTGGTAACATTTCATACGGCGTATAGCTCTTTCCACATGAATTCTGGCACGTGCTATATTTTCAGTGCATTTTACTTGCTGAGGAGTAAACTGAGGACTTGTTAAGAATGGTGGTATATTTAAGCTTACACCAGCTGGTAAGAGGTCTTGAATTAAAAATCCTTTATCAGCCAATACTAGGTCACCTGCTTCCAAAGCATTTAAAATACCACAGTCTTGAACAATTTTCTGGTCTGACGTTGATCCTACATATAAATCACTCACATAAGTTATTACACCATTAGGAGCTACACCTATTAAACCTTTATACGTGTTATGGTGCTTATAATTACTATAAGTAAGTCTTTGTGTTTTCATAGATTTTCTTGCAACCACCGTAAAAATCTCTGTGCAGTCTAAAACTATCCTACAGTTTGTAAAATTGCTGAAACAAGTAGGTAAACACGACTTGTTTTTTTGACGTGACGGTATAGTAGCCATTAACTGATTATATAACAATTCATATAATACATGAACATAAGTTAGGATAATATTTGTAACAGATGTTTGTGAAATAGCAAATCTTTGAGCTAAATCCAGATGAGGACAATTAAGCCTTAGTTTCATGAGCAATAACAGAAGTTGGTCAATTTTGGTTAATTTGTCTACTTTCCACCCTAAGTAATAATTGATGGGTATGTCTTTAATAAAATTAAATAATGCTTCAAAACTTTGTTTGTTAGGGAGGCCAGTATACAAAACAATAAGTTTATCATTGCCTTGAATATTTTCATAACTAAATCTGAGTGACATATATGTAGTTTTACTAATAAAGCCGTCATTTTCTTGCTTTAAGAAATAAACTTCTGCTTCTAAAGCCGCATTTGTTTGCAATGTTGCAGGTAAGTCACTCACTGAAGTGAGAACACATTCTCGTGATGTCGAAGCTTCTACAAACGGTTCCTTCGGCACACTGATTTCTGAAGTAACGCTAAAAAATTATGATGTTGCTACAAAACTAATATTAAAAAGATATATGACTAGAGTACCTTGATCTATCAATAATAGTTGTAGAACTTGATAAAGAGGGAGATGATTGTTTCCTTTTTTTAAAAGGATTTTTTTTCTTCTCGGCAGGTGTGACATCAAATAATGATCTTTTTGCAATATTGTGCAAAAATAATTCAGGTCCATTTTCTTTCTTGCCATCTCGAAAATGACAACTACAGACATAAGCACCTGGACCTGGTTCGATGTCTCTCCTACAAATGACAAAAATGGTAAAAAAAAATATAAACTATGGAACAGTCATTACCTTAACAATCGTTTCCACTTAGATCTTTCTTTTCCTGATCTTGGAAATCTAAAGAATTTGCAGGTATCACGCACATTATAATGTTTGCAGTCCGAGGCCCAGCACATTCCCATAGTTAGGTATGGTTAGTTGAATGTACACTGTATAAAAATGAAAAATAATTATTAAGCAATTTGTAACATAAAATACTATCAAAATCCCTAATTTTCCGAAACCATTTGGTTCCTGAAAATGGTTTTTACACACAAATTCACCTTTAACAAATGTAAGGTTATAAAATAGTTAAGCAGAATTTGCCAACATAAACTCACCTTGATTTCTACAAAAGTATTTTACATCGATACACATTAGTGTGTAAATCTTTGCAATTGTCAAAACTTCCACTTGAATATTAAAACTGCATAAAAACTCTAAATTTCTCTGAACATATATGATAACCCAAGCTTGTTTAGATTCACAGTCCTAACCTACCACAACCGGTGACGTCACACTAATACGGCGTATTACGTTTCTTAGGATTTCAGGAGGCACCGAGGCACAAGCTTCTCTTACTTTTAACTTTAGATCTTTCACAGTTTCAGGTGTACTGTGGAAGACTTTATCTTTTATATAACCCCAAAAGAAAAAGTCAAGGGGTGACAAATCCGGAGAACGGGCTGGCCATTCAATGGGTCCATGTGTACCCAACCAGCGTCCTGGAAATTGTTGATGAAGGTCATTTTGAGCAATTTCCGAATTGTGTGGCGGTGCTCCATCTTGCTGAAAATAAATAAAGTTTTGTCTATTTTCGAGTGGCAAATCATCTAACAACTCGCTAAATTCATTTTCCAAGAATCTGCGATATCTGGCACCCGTCAGTTTACCATCATAGAAGTAAGGTCCTATGATTTTGGTATCAAGAATTCCTACCCAAACGTTTATTGAAAACCTCTGTTGAAATGCGGTTTCTCTGTGCCAATGTAAATTACCATTAGTCCATTTGAAGTGAATATTTCTATTAAAAAATCCATTATTAGAGAAGTTTGACTCATCTGACCACAGAATTCTTCTGCATATAAAAGGATCTTCCCTCCTTCTTTCTTGTAACCACCTACAGAATCTTAATCTCCTCGGTTTATCTGCCTCTCTCAAGTGATGCACTTTTTTCACCTTATAACATCTGAAACCATTTTTTCGCAATATTCTTCTTGCACTATCCTTCTTTACATTGCAGTTTACTGCAATTTCTCTCAAAGATGTATCAGTGTTTTGTTCATTTTTCCTATTCACATAATTTAAAATTCTGTTAGCATTACCTATGTTATTAACAACATTAGCTGATTTTATTCCCCTGTCCTTCTTAAAAGATCCATATCTTCGAAGGTTTTCTCGTAATTTTGAAAAAGTTCTTCTGTTGGGTTGGGCGGCATTTGGGAATTTATTTCTATATTCCGCCAGTGCTTGAGCAGAATTGAAATTGTATTGACAATACAACACAAACATATTATACTTCTCAATATTTGAAAATACCATTTTTATTAAAAATTATAGTTTTTTAAATAACAATTACAACAACAATTTTCAAACCAACAGATGACAACAATAAACAATTTGTCAAATGTTGACATTACTGGTCATAGCTTGCTACACTTAGCAAGCTGCTTTATCCGTGCAAAAACAATGTTTAAGGCTCAGTTCTCTCTAATGTAAAAACCAATAGTATAATAATGTAATAAGAAACTTTGTATTTTTCTTAAAAGAAGTACATTATATTTATTATTTTTTTTT
>NW_019418290.1:0-2040 GCF_000390285.2 Anoplophora glabripennis | reverse complement strand
ATTATTATTATAGAATGCCAGCGCCAAGACTCAGGCGATCGAGACTTTCACTTTTCTTAACGCGGCTGGAGAATGGCACCTGAAATGAAACGCCGTTTACTTCTGCCCTCATTTTGAAATATATATCATATAATTTAAGAGTGAATCTTCCAAGGAATCTCACAAATTCACGCTAGAGGGCTCTTCGTAGTTTTGAAGAAGATGGTTAAAAACATATTTATGGTTCGAATTAGCTGAGTAACCATCTTCAAATGAATTAGCGAAATATGCATTTGCTAAGTGTGATTATTAAATATTTTTAATTTTCGATGTGTGGTTTAGAAAGTAAATATTTTTAAAACTACTTCAAGTCATGTACGGTAGCAACTAACCTTAATTTAGATTTTTTGAAAAGTATCTTGCATTCTCTATGCAAACGAAGAAATAATAATAAGGCTATTCGAGTGTAATATGTTTGACTTTCAAAAAAATGTTCTAAGTTTGTGTATATATACAGAAAATTGTTTCTATTGAAATCAAAGTATAAACAGTTCTTTCCATCGACTTCTCTTCAACAAGGTTTCTAATCGTAAGTAGAATTTTTATTTATTCTTATTAATTTACAGATTAATATTCAACTTTAATATCGTTAATAGGTATTAGGTAATGTAGAATTCACCCTTTCACTGTTTCTTGATACAGTTTACATTTTATATAATTGAAATATTAATTAATAATTTAGTCAAATTTTGTTTCAGTATTTTCAAAAATGTCTGAAGAAATTCCTAATCCTAGTCAATCTACTCCGACGCCGTCACTAGAAGAGGAATGCTGGGATGATGACGATTACCCAACCTACGATCCTATGCCATATGTGATGGCAAATAAAATTATTAGAAGTCCACCATCGGGTAAATCAAAATCAGAAAAAAAGAAATTTAGAAAAGAGGAAAGGTTGAGGTTGAATAAATTAGAAAATGATGAGGAAAGGTTGCGCCTGAATAAATTAGAAAATAATAAAAAATAAAATTTGAAAATTTATTAATGAACTTTTTTTTCTCCTAATAGTATCATCAACTGAAACAATAAATATAAACCCTAAAGATAAACGAGTAGAATATAAGATGAATGAATTATTAATTCATTTACTATTGAAACAAAGTGAAGATATTAAATTTTATGAATTACTCTTGCGAAAAAGTATGCCGTAATCTGGATTCGAACCAGAAACCTTTAGATTTTCAGTCTAATGCTCTCCCATTTGAGCTATTTCGGCTTATTAAAATATATTATTAAAATGTTATTTAAAATTTCTTTTAAATATCAAATAAAGTGGGGGTATTACATTTTATATATTATAGAAACAGTAAATATAAAAAGAATATGATAGTGTAATATTGGATTTTGAATTAAACTACGAGTATAACTGAAATCTTATCAATCGCGAAAAATGAATGAAAGAGAAAGATGTGTTGCTGAGAGAACGTGGCAAGCTATTGATTCTCACATCAAGTTAAAGTGTTTATTAAAAATGGATTTACAACAAATATATTACTTACCGAAGAACTACATCAAAACAATTAGTGTATGTGATCTTGAAGACGGATGGCATATATTACCCGATTATATACGAAATGACCCAGTGATAGAGAAATATAAGTCTTGTAAAAAACATTATTTATCAAACACCCACAATGATTTTATAGACGGTCCACCCAAACGGATTATTAACTGTGAATATTGCATTCAAGAACATAACTGATAATATAGGGTAAACAAAGAAGAATATTATTTATTAATTGTATTGTTTCATAATGGGGAATTATAAACACATTTTAGGTTTTAGAGTATTTTAATAATTTATTTATTACATTTTACATGTGATATTCATACACTTTTTCAATATCAGTAAGAACTAGGTTTTGATTAAACGTTAGGTCACTCAAGAAAACAGTAACTTTGTTCACAATTGTTTAAGTAACATAAGTTCATTAGTTTATCTATACATGTTTCCATTGAACAACCATCGCAATTAGTAATATGAAGTATAGCATTATTATA
>NW_019418289.1:0-17147 GCF_000390285.2 Anoplophora glabripennis | reverse complement strand
TGAAACCGGATTGTATTCGAAAGTCAGTTTATAATACATTGTTGTAGTGATTGCTGTACTGTTTTTCGAGTTATTTAGCAATCGCGAATATTATGCAAACGAAACTAAGCATAAGCAAACGAAAATTCACATAGGGCTTGTCAAGTGTACCGTGCAAAATATTCTGCAAACGACGTGGATCCGCACCGCGTACATTTGTTGCTGTAGTGCAAAGAGTTTTGGACTCCGGTGAAGTACAACCGCGTCGAGGTTGCGGCGGTGACCCAGGGCGACCACTAAGAATTTTAAATGTCGAGGAGATGATTTTTGATCTCATCGAAGAAGATCCGCATCGTAGCACTAGAAATATTGCACATCAAGTAAATACTTCGCATCCTGTTATGTGACGGACATTACGAGAAGCTCAGTTGTACGCATTTCATATTCAACGTATTCAAGTGCTTAATCCTGAGGATTTTCCACTGCGTCGAGGTTTTTGCAAATGGTTGCTTTAGGAACATGCAAGAAATCCTCAATTTACAGCGCAAATACTTGTTACAGATGAAGCATGTTTTAGTCGATATGGTGTACGTAACGTCCACAACACTCACCACTGGACTATCGCAAATCCACACGAAATACGTCGCGGTGCCTTTCAGCAACAGTGTTCAGTGAACATGTGGGCCGGTATTGTTAATGACACTTTAATAGCACCTTTTGAATTGCCTAGACGCTTAGACGGTGCTGCATACCTAGATTTTTTGCAAAATCGTTTGCAGGAGTTATTGGCAGACGTGCCATTAAATGTTCGGCAAAATATGTGGTTACTGCATGACGGAGGCTCCGCTCTCATTTTTCGGAGTACGCGACTTTCCAAACATTGCTTTTCCCAATCGCTGGATAGGCCGCGGCAGCCTAGTTAGATGCCCTCCTCCACGGTCCCCAAACCTTACCCCTTTAGACTTCTTTTTGTGGGGGATACGTGAAAAGTGTTGTGAATTCCAAGGAAGTTCGTGACATCGACCAACTTTGACATCGTATTGCCGAAGCTTGTAATTCGAGAGGACGTGGCGATGTTGCAACGCGTGCGAGCGAATTGGATACGTCACGCTGAAGCTTGTGTGCAAACAAATGGTGGGTACGAACATCTTCTACGAAAATTAGCAGTTTTTAAAAGGTGGCTCCTTGCAATGTTGAGATAAGTCAGGTTTTAAAATTACATTTTAATCATCACAAATCCGTGTATTTACCTCATTTTGACATAACGGACATGTGGCAGAAATATTTGACACAAGTTCACCCTGATATATTGAGTTTGTTGTAACTCTTTATCCCCTGTTCTAAAAGACATTATGTAATTAAAGGGTGTCCAAAGAATTTGGATTTAAGGACGCCATATTCTTTAAATAGTGTTTTTCACAAAGACAAATAATTTTCAAACGTTTAATAACTGAATAATTTAAAGCTTATCAAATAATAGGAATGTTATGTCATGTCACCTGAGTATTTTCAAAGACGCCGCAGTAAAACGAATGAACAGGTGCAAAAAACGATCAAACCATCAAGGTTTTAGGTAGGTACTGAAATCTACGAAAATACTAACTTTTTTATATACAACTCCACATGTAAATATTCTTATAACATGTACTTGTTTACAATTAGTCCTACATATAAAATTGTTTACTTTTATTTATAAGTACGTGAAAATAATGCTTAAAATGTGGAGTGGATAACAGCAAACGCATGTCTTATAACCGCTTTTTTTTAGTTATTATTTTATTTGAGTAAATTTAAATAGTAACAATGAATAAACAGAACATCAAGGCTTTTATTTTTGTGCTTACTTTTGTTCTACACGTTTTACTTTTCAAAATTTCAGTACCTATAAACGCCAGAAATTTGACTATTTCTCGGCCAGGGATATGGCCACCTTAAGCATCTTTCTTACGAAACACGTCTTCCACACCAAAAATCTGCAATCTCTGGAGGATACGTGATGATCCCATAATGACACACGATAAAATATACTGCCCAGATGAAATCTTCGCCCGCAACGTGAATGTGAGACTAGAAAGTCATGATTTTAAATTAAAGGAGGCATATTTTCAGATACGTATAATATGATATTTCTAGCCCAATTGTGTGTTTGACACAAGAACAATGACATCAGCACCTTCCATGAATTTCAATGTAATAATTTAATTATTAATTAATTATTTTTCCTATTTACTCTAAAAGATTGCACATAAGCATGAACTTCCTAAAACTTTTTAAAGAGACATAAAATTCAAATTGTTTACAGGTGGATAAATATTGGAGAAAATATTAACTGTACCCAGCGGCAATAGAGATTTAGGTAGGCTTTGAAATTTCAATTAATATTCAGTTTTCTAAAAATTTCAAACTTCCCCCTGCTTCATACATACTAAAACCACACTGCACATTATTCTCTCTCAAGTAAAACTTCCTTCTTATGTTAATCAAATTTTATATCACCCAAAGGTTATGTTGTATAATTCCAACAAAATGTATGAGACCCTTTGATTTAATATTAATATTATGAACATTACTGGAAAATCTTTATTGCGCTCTAAATACACAATTTTCTATATTTTGCAAGAAAACTAAATCGTCACTAGAGTCTGATTTAAAGTCTTATTTGAATGATCGAATATATTTATATATTTGTCAGGTAGAGGGTGCATTTAGTGATAAAGCCTTAGTTAAGTTAGGATTACCGCAAGGCACTTTACTTGGCCCAGCTTGCTTTACCGTGTATTATTAAATAGTCCTCTCAAACTTGAAACTCAGTGTATTCTGTCGTCATGATTCAGCAATACAATATTTTGCTAGGGTCTGGAATAAAATAAAACAACAGAGATTTAGAAAGAGTTAAATTTTAATTTGTTAAAATGTCAAACTTTTGCCTAAAGTTCTTCCTTGGTGAGATACAGGGGGTTGAAAAGTTGAAAAATTATTTTTTTTCAAATATTTTGAAAATGGTAGGAGGGAATAATTCCAAATTCGCTGCGAATACTGCACTACATAGCCCTCATAACCTTATTAAGAGTGTAATCCTGGTTCGGCGAGGCCGAACCACTTTTTTCTTAAATATTTCTACGCCACCGACTTAAAAAAGGTGAATTCCTAAATTGTCTGTTCCTTTGTGTAAGTAAGTGTAACCTCACTTTTTTTCGGGTGAGCTTTCGTTCTCCAGTAATTTGATGTACGATAAAAATACCAGTTTTACTTTCGAACATTGCTAACAAAAAGGTTATGTTTTATTCGTAGATTATAACATTTATGCTATTAACACTGTTAACTAATACTGTTTTGTCTTATAACGAATGTTGAAAATGTCCTAAATTCAATACATGCTCGGGCATGTTGAATCATACTTTAAGGGTATCAGTTGAAATATTCCAGGATAATTACGGATTCTGTCACAGGATTCCATTAAACGTTGTCGAAGCATATCTTCATCGGCTATTGGCAATTCATATACTACCTAATGATTTCAGATGTTCCCAGAAATAGAAATCCATAGGATTAAGGTCAGGAGACCGTGGAGGGTAAGCAACTGATCCTGCCCTGTCTATCCATCTGTTGGGATATTGCTCATTAAGAAGATCACGTACAGTTCGATGGAAATGAGGGGGGGGGAGGCACTATCGTGTATGTATCATAAATTAGCTCGTGTCTTCTTTCAGAAGTTGTGGTAACGTATCTTCTAAGAAGTTATATCTCCTGTAAGATGCTGTGGAAAAATGTAAGGACCAATTAGACCTGCCCTCACATTTATCCTGAAGTTAACTTGATGCTTGCCTTAATTTATTGCATGAAGGTTCTGGTCTGCCCATTGATGTTCATTATAGCAATTATGAGCACAATTCCTGGTAAAGGTTGCCTCATCTGTGGCCAATAATGATGTAATAAATCTTGGGTTAGCCCGTTGATGAATAAACCATCTGCAAAAATTTTCTCTCATCGGAAATTCAGTAGGCCTGAGAGCTTGGACTAGTTGTAAATGATAAGGGTAATGGAGCTGCTCATGTAATACCCTCCAAGTAGTCATTTGGTTAGTATTAAATTATCTAGTTAATTGCCGAGTACTGACATTTGGATTTTCACCAACAGCTTCGAAAATAAATTCTTCAACCTCAACTGTACAAGCTTTTCGTAGACTTACTCTTCCTGGTAGTCACTGTGCCTGTCTCTGCCAGATGGTGAAAAAGTGAAGCAAATAGCTTATGACTTGACTTGGCTGTTGTCGATCTGGATAAACTTGTTGATAAAGCCTAGCAGCTACGCCATACATAAAAACCATATCTGCCTTTTCACGATACGAATAATTTACCATTATGTAAAATTTATTAAATAATTTGAATTAATAATGAAAACCGATGACAATATTAACTTACTAACGACAAGATTACTTGACAGTAGGTCACTTGATTCTGAAGAAAAATATACAGGGTAATTTACAACTTATTCAAAAAAATTTAGGAATATATGCGGCATAAAAAATTAAGTCAATAACGTAAAAAAAATTTTATAGTTTCCGAGAAATTATTGAAATTGTAGTACTTTCCACCATTACCATTCCACCATTGTAGTCTCTAGAGTCATTCGCGTTGTGCGTTTTACGCAATGCACGTGGAGAGCCACGTGGCCCCAGCGACTCCGAATACTCAAATCGGATTTAACAATTAGTATTAACGTCATTGCGATAGTATTTACCATTTTTTTAGTAGTTAGTGTCAAAAATCGCTCGGAGTTGATAGATATCGTTTTAATTTATGGTGAAGGAAAACAATATTTGTGTTATTGTGAAGCATTTGTGTTATGGTGAAGCAAGGCAACAATTAATTAAGAATAACAATAGCTGCAAAAGCAGTTGAATTTGCTGATATGAAATAGGTGTTAAATAATTCTATTTATTTCTTTCCTTCTTGTCCGTTTTTTATTACACTTCGCCTTGTGTATGGTCAGGTTTTACAGTGGATCAGTTTCCAGCGCCGTGCAGAAGTGTATTTTTAAATCATTTCCCCATTGCCCTTTTTGATTTGTTTTAAAATTTCATTTGTAAGAGACCCCTGTACATCAAAAAATTTTTTTTTGAATAAGTTCTGTATCACACTACGTTTTTATCGTACGGCATAGCGAATTTTTAACAGAGATAGAGACGACTCGTCGCACTTTTAGCTGTAAAGTGAACAGGCAATTTAGAAATGCACCTATTTATTTTTAAAAGTAAATGGCGTAGAAATATTTAAGAAAAAAGGGGTACGGCTTCCCCATATCTCCGCACCTGGATTACACTCTTAATCATGAAGGCTTCAGATTATGAGGGTTACCTATGTAGTGTAGTATTCGTATCAAGTTTGGGATTATTCCCTTCTACCGTTTTCAAATTCAGCACCATGTATCTCACCAAGGAAGCACTTTAGGAAAAATTTTATATGGAGCAACCCTATTAATTTTAAGTGCTACTTTTATCTGCTGGCGAAATTTGTAACTTTATTTTTGTTACAACCTATACATATAAAAAAAATTGTTTAATAATTTTTAAACGAATATGGATATGAAATAAATATATTGTTTTAAAATGCTTGCATTACAAAACAAAAAAATATTATTATATATATTTGAAGTTTTCTTCGCGAAATTACCTACCTGAAAATTTATTTTCTTTAATATTTTAGAATACTTTTCTTTACAAATTCTTTCTGCATATATGATTGTCCAAGTTTCTTTTTATTTTTTTGATATTGGATTTAAAAAATATTTTGCTCCCAGAGATTGCACGTGTGATATTCAGAAAGAGACAGCATCGCCTTAAGCTGTCTGCCCAATATATCAACAAATACGTAGGTAGCAGTTACGTGAGGCAGATACCGCTTATCTATAAAACATGGCTCATTCCTCTCTATTATTTGCAAGTGTGCGTATCCTTTCGACGATTGACCGAGAGTGTGTGCTGATTACACAAGAAAACTCGAAAGTCCTCAGGGAAAACAAAACCAGCAAAATCCCGAACCATTGAAATATTAAGCAGGGTTATTGTAGGAACGCTGATGCGAACCTACGCAGAGTTACTCGTTAGGAAAAGTATAGTAATTGATAACTCCCTGGGGATTCACTCCGATGCTTTTATAAAATGGGAAAAGGTATCACAGATGGGGTGGCTACACGTCGTCGAATAAGTGATTGTAGAAGTTTATGAAAAACTGCATGCGTCTCGGANATATACAGGGTGTTAATGAACTTATGTCAAAAATTTAAAGAGGTGAAAAAGGAGCAAAAACTGAGTTAACTGATGTCACAAACTTGTATCGGAAGTTGAAAGTCATAGAGAAAAAAGCTAATTAAAAATGTGTTTAAAACTGTTTTGGAACTGCTGAAATACATGTTTGTACGTAGAAATATGAGTTTGTAGGTTTTTTATGAAACCGGATTGTATTCGAAAGTCAGTTTATAATACATTGTTGTAGTGATTGCTGTACTGTTTTTCGAGTTATTTAGCAATCGCGAATATTATGCAAACGAAACTAAGCATAAGCAAACGAAAATTCACATAGGGCTTGTCAAGTGTACCGTGCAAAATATTCTGCAAACGACGTGGATCCGCACCGCGTACATTTGTTGCTGTAGTGCAAAGAGTTTTGGACTCCGGTGAAGTACAACCGCGTCGAGGTTGCGGCGGTGACCCAGGGCGACCACTAAGAATTTTAAATGTCGAGGAGATGATTTTTGATCTCATCGAAGAAGATCCGCATCGTAGCACTAGAAATATTGCACATCAAGTAAATACTTCGCATCCTGTTATGTGACGGACATTACGAGAAGCTCAGTTGTACGCATTTCATATTCAACGTATTCAAGTGCTTAATCCTGAGGATTTTCCACTACGTCGAGGTTTTTGCAAATGGTTGCTTTAGGAACATGCAAGAAATCCTCAATTTACAGCGCAAATACTTGTTACAGATGAAGCATGTTTTAGTCGATATGGTGTACGTAACGTCCACAACACTCACCACTGGACTATCGCAAATCCACACGAAATACGTCGCGGTGCCTTTCAGCAACAGTGTTCAGTGAACATGTGGGCCGGTATTGTTAATGACACTTTAATAGCACCTTTTGAATTGCCTAGACGCTTAGACGGTGCTGCATACCTAGATTTTTTGCAAAATCGTTTGCAGGAGTTATTGGCAGACGTGCCATTAAATGTTCGGCAAAATATGTGGTTACTGCATGACGGAGGCTCCGCTCTCATTTTTCGGAGTACGCGACTTTCCAAACATTGCTTTTCCCAATCGCTGGATAGGCCGCGGCAGCCTAGTTAGATGCCCTCCTCCACGGTCCCCAAACCTTACCCCTTTAGACTTCTTTTTGTGGGGGATACGTGAAAAGTGTTGTGAATTCCAAGGAAGTTCGTGACATCGACCAACTTTGACATCGTATTGCCGAAGCTTGTAATTCGAGAGGACGTGGCGATGTTGCAACGCGTGCGAGCGAATTGGATACGTCACGCTGAAGCTTGTGTGCAAACAAATGGTGGGTACGAACATCTTCTACGAAAATTAGCAGTTTTTAAAAGGTGGCTCCTTGCAATGTTGAGATAAGTCAGGTTTTAAAATTACATTTTACTCATCACAAATCCGTGTGTTTACCTCATTTTGATATAACGGACATGTGACAGAAATATTTGACACAAGTTCATTAACACCCTGATATATTGAGTTTGTTGTAACTCTTTATCCCCTGTTTTAAAAGACATTATGTAATTAAAGGGTGTCCAAAGAATTTGGATTTAAGGACGCCATATTCTTTAAATAGTGTTTTTCACAAAGACAAATAATTTTCAAACGTTTAATAACTGAATAATTTAAAGCTTATCAAATAATAGGAATGTTATGTCATGTCACCTGAGTATTTTCAAAGACGCCGCAGTAAAACGAATGAACAGGTGCAAAAAACGATCAAACCATCAAGGTTTTAGGTAGGTACTGAAATCTACGAAAATACTAACTTTTTTATATACAACTCCACATGTAAATATTCTTATAACATTTACTTGCTTAGTCCTACATATAAAATTGTTTACTTTTATTTATAAGTACGTGAAAATAATTCTTAAAATGTGGGGTTAGGATAACAGCAAACGCATGTTTTACAAACGCTTTTTTTTAGTTATTATTTTATTTGAGTAAATTTAAATGGTAACAATGAATAAACAAAACATCAAGGATTTTATTTTTGTGCTTACTTTTGTTCTACACGTTTTACTTTTCAAAATTTCAGTACCTATAAACGCCAGAAATTTGACTATTTCTCGGCCAGGGATATGGCCACCTTAAGCATCTTTCTTATGAAACACGTTTTCCACGCCAAAAATCTACAATCTCTGGAGGATCCGTGATGATCCCATAATGACACACGATAAAATATACTGCCCAGATGAAATCTTCTCCCGCAACGTGAATGTGAGACTAGAAAGTCATGATTTTAAATTAAAGGAGGCATATTTTCAGATACGTATAATATGATATTTCTAGCCCAATTGTGTGTTTGACACAAGAACAATGACATCAGCACCTTCCATGAATTTCAATGTAATAATTTAATTATTAATTAATTATTTTTCCTATTTACTCTAAAAGATTGCACATAAGCATGAACTTCCTAAAACTTTTTAAAGAGACATAAAATTCAAATTGTTTACAGGTGGATAAATATTGGAGAAAATATTAACTGTACCCAGCGGCAATAGAGATTTAGGTAGGCTTTGAAATTTCAATTAATATTCAGTTTTCTAAAAATTTCAAACTTCCCCCTGCTTCATACATACTAAAACCACACTGCACATTATTCTCTCTCAAGTAAAACTTCCTTCTTATGTTAATCAAATTTTATATCACCCAAAGGTTATGTTGTATAATTCCAACAAAATGTATGAGACCCTTTGATTTAATATTAATATTATGAACATTACTGGAAAATCTTTATTGCGCTCTAAATACACAATTTTCTATATTTTGCAAGAAAACTAAATCGTCACTAGAGTCTGATTTAAAGTCTTATTTGAATGATCGAATATATTTATATATTTGTCAGGTAGAGGGTGCATTTAGTGATAAAGCCTTAGTTAAGTTAGGATTACCGCAAGGCACTTTACTTGGCCCAGCTTGCTTTACCGTGTATTATTAAATAGTCCTCTCAAACTTGAAACTCAGTGTATTCTGTCGTCATGATTCAGCAATACAATATTTTGCTAGGGTCTGGAATAAAATAAAACAACAGAGATTTAGAAAGAGTTAAATTTTAATTTGTTAAAATGTCAAACTTTTGCCTAAAGTTCTTCCTTGGTGAGATACAGGGGGTTGAAAAGTTGAAAAATTATTTTTTTTCAAATATTTTGAAAATGGTAGGAGGGAATAATTCCAAATTCGCTGCGAATACTGCACTACATAGCCCTCATAACCTTATTAAGAGTGTAATCCTGGTTCGGCGAGGCCGAACCACTTTTTTCTTAAATATTTCTACGCCACCGACTTAAAAAAGGTGAATTCCTAAATTGTCTGTTCCTTTGTGTAAGTAAGTGTAACCTCACTTTTTTTCGGGTGAGCTTTCGTTCTCCAGTAATTTGATGTACGATAAAAATACCAGTTTTACTTTCGAACATTGCTAACAAAAAGGTTATGTTTTATTCGTAGATTATAACATTTATGCTATTAACACTGTTAACTAATACTGTTTTGTCTTATAACGAATGTTGAAAATGTCCTAAATTCAATACATGCTCGGGCATGTTGAATCATACTTTAAGGGTATCAGTTGAAATATTCCAGGATAATTACGGATTCTGTCACAGGATTCCATTAAACGTTGTCGAAGCATATCTTCATCGGCTATTGGCAATTCATATACTACCTAATGATTTCAGATGTTCCCAGAAATAGAAATCCATAGGATTAAGGTCAGGAGACCGTGGAGGGTAAGCAACTGATCCTGCCCTGTCTATCCATCTGTTGGGATATTGCTCATTAAGAAGATCACGTACAGTTCGATGGAAATGAGGGGGGGGGAGGCACTATCGTGTATGTATCATAAATTAGCTCGTGTCTTCTTTCAGAAGTTGTGGTAACGTATCTTCTAAGAAGTTATATCTCCTGTAAGATGCTGTGGAAAAATGTAAGGACCAATTAGACCTGCCCTCACATTTATCCTGAAGTTAACTTGATGCTTGCCTTAATTTATTGCATGAAGGTTCTGGTCTGCCCATTGATGTTCATTATAGCAATTATGAGCACAATTCCTGGTAAAGGTTGCCTCATCTGTGGCCAATAATGATGTAATAAATCTTGGGTTAGCCCGTTGATGAATAAACCATCTGCAAAAATTTTCTCTCATCGGAAATTCAGTAGGCCTGAGAGCTTGGACTAGTTGTAAATGATAAGGGTAATGGAGCTGCTCATGTAATACCCTCCAAGTAGTCATTTGGTTAGTATTAAATTATCTAGTTAATTGCCGAGTACTGACATTTGGATTTTCACCAACAGCTTCGAAAATAAATTCTTCAACCTCAACTGTACAAGCTTTTCGTAGACTTACTCTTCCTGGTAGTCACTGTGCCTGTCTCTGCCAGATGGTGAAAAAGTGAAGCAAATAGCTTATGACTTGACTTGGCTGTTGTCGATCTGGATAAACTTGTTGATAAAGCCTAGCAGCTACGCCATACATAAAAACCATATCTGCCTTTTCACGATACGAATAATTTACCATTATGTAAAATTTATTAAATAATTTGAATTAATAATGAAAACCGATGACAATATTAACTTACTAACGACAAGATTACTTGACAGTAGGTCACTTGATTCTGAAGAAAAATATACAGGGTAATTTACAACTTATTCAAAAAAATTTAGGAATATATGCGGCATAAAAAATTAAGTCAATAACGTAAAAAAAATTTTATAGTTTCCGAGAAATTATTGAAATTGTAGTACTTTCCACCATTACCATTCCACCATTGTAGTCTCTAGAGTCATTCGCGTTGTGCGTTTTACGCAATGCACGTGGAGAGCCACGTGGCCCCAGCGACTCCGAATACTCAAATCGGATTTAACAATTAGTATTAACGTCATTGCGATAGTATTTACCATTTTTTTAGTAGTTAGTGTCAAAAATCGCTCGGAGTTGATAGATATCGTTTTAATTTATGGTGAAGGAAAACAATATTTGTGTTATTGTGAAGCATTTGTGTTATGGTGAAGCAAGGCAACAATTAATTAAGAATAACAATAGCTGCAAAAGCAGTTGAATTTGCTGATATGAAATAGGTGTTAAATAATTCTATTTATTTCTTTCCTTCTTGTCCGTTTTTTATTACACTTCGCCTTGTGTATGGTCAGGTTTTACAGTGGATCAGTTTCCAGCGCCGTGCAGAAGTGTATTTTTAAATCATTTCCCCATTGCCCTTTTTGATTTGTTTTAAAATTTCATTTGTAAGAGACCCCTGTACATCAAAAAATTTTTTTTTGAATAAGTTCTGTATCACACTACGTTTTTATCGTACGGCATAGCGAATTTTTAACAGAGATAGAGACGACTCGTCGCACTTTTAGCTGTAAAGTGAACAGGCAATTTAGAAATGCACCTATTTATTTTTAAAAGTAAATGGCGTAGAAATATTTAAGAAAAAAGGGGTACGGCGTCCCCATATCTCCGCACCTGGATTACACTCTTAATCATGAAGGCTTCAGATTATGAGGGGTACCTATGTAGTGTAGTATTCGTAGCAAGTTTGGGATTATTCCCTTCTACTGTTTTCAAATTCAGCACCTTGTATCTCACCAAGGAAGCACTTTAGGAAAAATTTTATATGGAGCACCCCTATTAATTTTAAGTGCTGCTTTTATCTGCTGGCGAAATTTGTAACTTTATTTTTGTTACAACCTATACATATAAAAAATTTTTTTTAATAATTTTCAAACGAATATGGATATGAAATAAATATATTGTTTTAAAATGCTTGCATTACAAAACAAAAAAATATTATTATATATATTTGAAGTTTTCTCTCTGCATATATGATTGTCCAAGTTTCTTTTTATTTTTTTGATAATACTGGATTTAAAAAATATTTTGCTCCCAGAGATTGCACGTGTGATATTCAGAAAGAGACAGCATCGCCTTAAGCTGTCTGCCCAATATATCAACAAATACGTAGGTAGCAGTTACGTGAGGCAGATACCGCTTATCTATAAAACATGGCTCATTCCTCTCTATTATTTGCAAGTGTGCGTATCCTTTCGACGATTGACCGAGAGTGTGTGCTGATTACACAAGAAAACTCGAAAGTCCTCAGGGAAAACAAAACCAGCAAAATCCCGAACCGATGAAATATTAAGCAGGGTTATTGTTGGAACGCTGATGCGAACCTACGCAGAGTTACTCGTTAGGAAAAGTATAGTAATTGATAACTCCCTGGGGATTCACTCCGATGCTTTTATAAAATGGGAAAAGGTATCACAGATGGGGTGGCTACACGTCGTCGAATAAGTGATTGTAGAAGTTTATGAAAAACTGCATGCGTCTCGGATGTATTGTTACCGATTTAGCGGGTTTTCAACGTTTGTAAATATTCCGTCGTAACTAAAATTAATTGATGAAAGTTGATATTTAATAAAACTATTTGCTGAAATATCATAACAGATGCATTATAATGCAACATTTTAGTACAATAAGGCTGTTCGTTACAGTGTAATATAAAAAAATGCATATTAACTCTTGAAATTTTATTAAATTTTATTAAAGCTTGCTGAACTTAAACCACGTAATTTATTTTGTAAATGAACATATTTGAACATACATGTTATCAGCGTCTGCCACAATTGCTTCTGGAACTTGGAATACTAGGGAGGGTAGCTTTTAAAGCTACAGCACTTACGCCCCAATAGGCCGTTTGTACCTCCTCCCATTAGGAGATCAATCCAACCAATCTACTACAGAGAACAAGTTGGTGACGTTGCTCATGGGGATCTCTCTAATATAGGCAATAGAAGGCCAGCGCTCTCCCGACATGGCCAGGTATTTTTTGGCTGTGTCCTTGCTAGAACTTCTTATCAAAATGACAGCCATTTGTTTCTTCCCACCGTTTTATAAATTCTTGTGGGTGTTTTCCTTAATAATTTCAGCGAGTGCTGACAGTGGAAGTACACTGGAGGGACCTGGTCTAAAAATATTGAGGNACCAGGTGAAGATTTGACCTAGACATGGCTAGGTATTTTTTGTGTTGTATCCTTTCTAGGGTACTATAGGAACTCCTTAGCAAATTGGCAGGTGTTTGTTTCATCCCACCGTTTCATAAACTCTTTGTGGATGTTTTCCTTAATAATTTCAGTAAGTACTGACAGCGGAAACACATTGGAGGGACCAGGTCCAAAAGTATTTTGACCCGATATACTCCTAGCTAGCTTGATAGCTTTATTGGACACCGCTCGTGTTCCTTGACCCAGCATACAGATATGCTGTTGGAAACTGAAGCCACGACCTGTGCCTGGTGGCATTCCCATATTGATCTAGTCATTAACGTATGATTATGTAAGAACAGCAATGCTTGACAACTGCCTGTGCAGATTCTGATGGTTTTCTTTGGTGGCTATGGTTATACCACGGTAGCATGCCTCTCCATTGTTCCAAAGATGTAGAATAATTCCATATCCTGCACCTTCCTTCCTTTTGATCAGTCTGTGATGAGTACTGTGTAGAGTCTGTCGAATGCAAACTGGGGAGAAATACTGTCACTGTCTGCCTACAGAAGAGGCATTTTCCTGACGATCCCGTTCCATAGGCGACTCCTAACTTCTCTACATCCTACATCCGGTTTAAAACCAACGCTCTTGAGGCGAAGCATTGCTTCTTATCAAAATGACAGCCATTTGTTTCTTCCCACCGTTTTATAAATTCTTGTGGGTGTTTTCCTTAATAATTTCAGTAAGTACTGACAGCGGAAACACATTGGAGGGACCAGGTCCAAAAGTATTTTGACCCGATGTACTCCTAGCTAGCTTGATAGCTTTATTGGACACCGCTCGTGTTCCTTGACCCAGCATACAGATATGCTGTTGGAAACTGAAGCCACGACCTGTGCCTGGTGGCATTCCCATATTGATCTAGTCATTAACGTATGATTATGTAAGAACAGCAATGCTTGACAACTGCCTGTGCAGATTCTGATGGTTTTCTTTGGTGGCTATGGTTATACCACGGTAGCATGCCTCTCCATTGTTCCAAAGATGTAGAATAATTCCATATCCTGCACCTTCCTTCCTTTTGATCAGTCTGTGATGAGTACTGTGTAGAGTCTGTCGAATGCAAACTGGGGAGAAATACTGTCACTGTCTGCCTACAGAAGAGGCATTTTCCTGACGATCCCGTTCCATAGGCGACTCCTAACTTCTCTACATCCTACATCCGGTTTAAAACCAACGCTCTTGAGGCGAAGCATAGTTGTCAATGCTACTNGAAATCAATGAGTTAACAGTGGTGGGGGGAGCAAACACACAGCGACTCCGATCTGAATTCTCGAGTTCAAAATTGCGACACTCGGAACAATTTCACTTATCTCAGCGTCTAATGGACCAATTTCGATGATTTTTTTTTAAGTCGATGTCTCGTAACTAAAAAATTCAATTATCATATTTTATTATTAATTATTGGACTTTTGACATGCCGATAAACAATTACTTTAAAAAATGATTAATTTATTATGTTTATTTATTTACTGTTAATTTTCACGACCAAAATTTTTGCATGTTGCACCATGTTGTTGGTATTAATTAAGTATCCAAAAGATTCTTATACTTTTTTTATAAATAAAAAATAAATTTTAGATAAATATTTTAAAAGTAAACGAAAAAATTAAAATTATAATTATTCACAATTTATGTGAGTAATAATTTTTGAAAGACTTTTAGAAATTTATCGTACAACTAAAAATTAATACCAATTTTCAGTTGTTTATTTAAATAATTATTGTTTAAACAATTTTATAATATTTAAACAAACTTACTAGTATTACCAAAAATTTGAAAAGAACATTAAATTATTGCAATTGTTTATAAGCGTGAAAATTGCGAAAATGTTTAAACAATCACCACGGCTCTCCTAATCGTCCGATTTGAATTTTTCAAAAAGCATTTTAAAGCTTGAGAGCTCTTCTTTTTGTGGTGAAATTTTCAAGTATTCAAAGGCTTTAGATTTTTAGAAATTTGATTTTGAAAATTCTTAAATTTAAAAAAAAAAAAAAAAATTAAACAATTATTATGTAAAAACTATCGAACCGAATTGGATGAAATTTGGTGTGATGATTCTATGCACTAAGAAGTTTAATTGGGAAAAGTATGAAGATCCTAGGTATTATTCAAGTGTCTGAAAAAAATTGACAAATAAACTAGCATTTTTTGCAATTTTTTAAATGATTTTTCCGATTTTTGCAACAACAATAATTATTTTTTCGAATTGCAACTAACTCTATCTTGTTCAAAATTTAATTACAAAACTTTTTTTCCTCTTCCATTTTTGTCTAAAATGAATAGTTGCTAAGTTGTCGACGAGAAATCCAAGAAAAAATGATTTTTTTTGTTATTTTTTTATATTTTTTTGTAATAACAATTAAGCCCACGTTTTTTTTATTTGCATAGAAAAATTATCATTTCTGATGTTATTTAGAAGCCGTTAAAGCAAAAATCTCCGATCATATACGTTTTACCCAAGTACACCCTTTGTAAGACAGATACCGCCTGGACTAAATGATTTTACCCTCAGTTTGCCTGTGGGCGACTTCTTTAGCGGCTATAGTTATACCTGCTAATTCTGTTTGTGCCACGGTAACATGCCTATCCATTGCCCACTGATATCGGATATGCAAGGATCTGGAATATATTCCACATCCTGAACCTTCCTTCATTTTCGATCCGTCTGTGAAGACGTTGACTACATCTTCACGAGTGGTCTCCTCCTGACTCTTAACGAGTACGGTGTAGGGTTTGACGAACACAAACTGGGGAGAAATACTGTCAATTTCTGCCTGCAAAAGGGGCATCTTCCTGACGACCTCCTTCTATAGGAAACTACTAACTTCTTCATCCGGTTTGAAACCAACGCTCTTGAGGCGAAGCATTGTTGTTAAGGCCACTTCTCTTAGGTAGATTTCCAGAGGTGACAGACACAGTATTACCTCCATTGCTATGGTGGGTGTTGTTTTCATAGCTCCAGTTATGCTCATACAGGCAATCCTTTGTACTTGGCTGAGCTTTTATTTAGCTGTCGTCTGCTGAGATATTATTATTATTATTTTAACCTATTACATCATATCCACTACCAAAATATTCGCAGACGTGACAAAACATTCTGGCATCACCTTTGTTTTTGTATTTGGTAATATAATTCGGAATACCTACGGAACCTTCGTGTACAAGAATTTTTATACTTCTACTCAATCAATAATTATAACATCAATCTAATACTTTTCTCTTTGGCTTTTGTCCAAAACTTCAACATCGTTTATAATAAAAGTTTTGGATTTTTTATATGTCGTCTGATTTACATTTCAAAAGTGTAATAAGATGTATGCATTTATTAACCATTCGCAACATTGCAGATGTCCCAGAACATCATCTCCGGAAGCTTGTTTCAAAAGTTGAAACGGTTCCGTGAAAGTTTTCCCCAGTTTCATGAACAATCTTGCATTGCAAACTTAATACTTAAATACATTGCACTCAAATAACAATATCACGAAAACTAAATAAGATATTAACAATCGAAGAGCATGTGGTTACAAAGGAGATTATGCGCAATGCTGCCAACCACATATCACTAAATATCTTCATTAGCGCATAATTCAAAAAGTTCGGTTATATTCAGAATAGACCTCATGTATAACCCGAGTCTCTCCATCAGATAATAGTTGAATTGAATGTCAGTCGTTAACTTCGTAGACTCATTCAGGAAAGTTTAAACATGTTTAAACATTCATGGTATTTTGGAAAAGGTACCGTAAATGTGCTATGCTGTGAGTCTTTCTTTTTAAAATGTAGGGTGTTACGATGATTTTAAAACTAAAACTTGAATCGTATCTTTTCTAAAGAAAAAACAAC
>NW_019418288.1:8482-17283 GCF_000390285.2 Anoplophora glabripennis | reverse complement strand
ATTTCAAGAAATACTTGCACTATCCTCAATTTTATTTAAAAATTATTTTTATCTAAAAAATTCTTGAAATGGTAGATCCACTAAAACTAATACGACTTCGCTTAAACTTACTTCGAAATCTCAACCGTTTCTGAGATACACGGTGTTGATTTGAAAAAAAATATGTTACGTTTATTCAAACATCTCTAAAACTGTTTTACTTAGACTGATGAAACTTGGTATAGTCTATCCGATCTCAATTGAAGAACCAAGAGGTTGGCAGTATGTACCAGGTTCGGTCGCTGACGCAGCAACTCGGCTTTGAAATATTTGAAAAAGTTGTTCCCATGTTTATTTAGCCATACCCATATACAGGTCGGGTCGAACTATACGTGGAAGTGGTAGAAATGTATACGCCCAGTTGAAGAACGAGCGAGCGGGCAAACGGCGTATAACACATCCGCATAAATCCCAGTTCTTGACAATTACCTAGCAGCGCAGTGCAGCAATGCGGAATTTGGTGTGATTCAAGTAATTTTAATTTATTGTAGGCACCTTCATTCATATTTAAATTGCGAAAGGGGGAAATAAGAGGGACATTTGTTTATAAATATTAAGTCAAATATTTTTGGAGATATTTGAATAAATGTAACACTCTGTATCTCGGTGACAGTGATGTTTTGAGATAAGTTGTTATATCTCTCTCAATTAATCGCATTTATGCCTGCAAAAACCAAAAAAAAGACAATTAAAGTAAACATTTTAGCTTATAAAAATGTAAATACCTAGTTATTTATTTTTCAAATTTTTTAAATTGAATTTCAATTTATAAAATTGAAATGGTTTCAGTGTCAAGGAATATGATTTGCATTTCAAATTCAAATTACCATACGAGACAAACATATAAATATATAAAACCCTCTTCAAAACCGTGTCAAGTTGAAGTTTTTTTAAGTGACCTTGTCCTAATTAAAATTCTCACTCTTGTTTTGTGAATTAATTAAAATACTTTACAGATGTTTATAAAATGTTATATTTAATAAAATTATTTTGCTTAATTCGTTATTCTATACTGAATATACATAAATAAAGTTCAAAAGCAATTAATTTTATTGCTCTGTGGAAACTTTACATGCATGTACAAACTATTGTAGTATATTTCAGAGATACTAAATTCTAAAATATTTCTAAGTTATTTCATTGATTTCTAACAAATATTTTTTCTTTTACTACTTTTTTGTACGAACTTTTGTGAATAATTTCCCAATACAATACAGGTAAATTTCTCAACTATAAGTTGTTTCTTAAACAGAAAGGAAAACCTGAATCACGTCGATTTTCTTTTCAAGGGGGCACATGCGTAAGTTTTGGTGTCTTGGAAGCTATCCCTTAGACAGAGGCGTAAAATATCCTTAAATTTTAAATAGCACCTTATGTTCAGTGACACCTCATTTTAAAGTTTTTCTTAAATGCTATTTTATTAAGTGTTCAATTTGGTTTCCCTCGGCTTACATACAATAGTAAAATATTTGCTCCACTTCCGAACGAATAATTCGAAGCATTTCGGTCGATATCTCGACATTCGTCAACAATTTCTCGATAAAAAAAAATTGTTTTGATTTTTCGTTTATCTGTCAATACAAAAACTTCATACCCTATCAGTTCAACTTTTTTACCTGTTTTACTTTAAACGAGACAATATTGTCTTGTCTTGTCTTGTCGAGATAATATCCCGTAAAATCATCACAAAATCGATTGAATTCCAATTCCTGAAAATAGTTTATATAAATAATTATTGGTGAAAATCTGTAAATAATTAGTTTGTTCTACAAGAATAATGACTGAAAAATAGGAAGTCATAGAAAAATAAGGATACTACTGTAACCTGAGGGGTTATTTCTTTATTTATCTATCTACCGTTATGACCAGTATCATAACGCGTCTGGATTTCAAAAGAGTTTATATTTAGTTCTCGAAAGGGAGTTTATAATTATCATTACATTTTAATTAATACGTGGGAACTTAGAAATGTTGTATGTTCAGAGAATGAATTTCAAGCACTTACCATCCATTGCTTACGTAGAATGTAATCCAGTGACTGGCTGTAAGGGTGACACTGAGGTTGGAAGAAACAAAAAGAAACACCGAAACTTTCCAGGAAGGGTTTTAATAGCAATAAAAACAAACAAGCAAACTACACAACGATTTGAAAAACATTATTAATTACTTTATTGACACGCGACAGCGTACCAAGATTCAGGGAATGCGCGATCCATAGCAAAATTTGGAATGACTTTATCCATTATTAAATTAACCCGAGACTCTAAAACTAAGTGGACTGCTCAGTGTGAAACCCAAGGAAGAAATGACTTTTTTTCGTAGATCTCTCCTGAATTCGACACTTCGTTTCGACACGCCCATTTCTTGGGTTAATAGTTATCTAATTGACTGATTTTACATTTATCTAAATAATTTTGAGACTAAACTTACAAATAACCCTAGCCTTCCTCTAATGACTCCGTGTAGCGATACGGGACGGAATAGTCGATCTCATTTAATATATCCTTATAGCTTGGAAAATCCAGCCAAAAAAACAGCTATTTCATCTATTACTTTCTTTTCCAATTACTATCAATTTAACAATTTGATTTAATCCTACTTTGGAACCTCTACGTTCTTCTCGTGGTTTCGCGCGTTATTAAAAATATCGTTTTTTCTCTTTATACCTGCTCAATACATGGCCCCACTCTTAAGTGAACTTGTTAAAAAAATATTGCTAAATTTCGTGGAGCCTTCCCCGAAGGACGGTCTTGGCGACGTTAGCCTACTTGAAAACCATTAACTTTCCGATAAATTAGTGTTGACTGAAATATTTTACTTTTTGGCCCATCCGTTCCCAGAACTAACAAATAAATTACTACGCGTCCCGGCTTTTGTTACATTACTCAAACCACTGGATAGTACTCAAAAGCTGAATAAAAATCTAGTAAGAAAATTATCTCTAATAAAATACTCATTGAATATCAGAAAAAAAATGACAACATTGAAAAATACCCTCTACATCATCTCACTATCGAGAGATACATTTTCTTTTAAATCGATCCACTTTTTATCTATTTTCTCTTCGAGAAATCCTCCAGGAAAGTAGATTTAGGCCCACAAGGTACAAAAACAAAACTTTAAAAAGTGATTTACTTATCTTTCGGATTTTCCAATAGTTCGACGTTCGACATAGTTGTGCGTAAAAAAACTTTTTAAAGCCGAGAAGAGAAGCGTACTGCTGCGTAAAATTTCCCCAACGCCAAATAAATAACCCCTTAAAGATAAACGGCGTTCAGTGAGTGATTTATACATTCCTTATTTCCCGAATAAAATTAATTACTTTAATACTTATCCCTAACGAGGTAGGTATATTAAAACGAAAATTACGTCGCCGAAAGTAATTCGCTTTTGATTTATACCTTCGACGTACAATTCCAAAGAAAACGTGGGTGAAACAGCAACATCTCACAATTTATACACCAAATAATGCAAGCTGTAAATCTAGGTGGTATTCTAATTTAGAATTAATATCTGCAGAAACTTTCCATTGTCAGTTGCCGCTGAATATTCATGCAATTGTTTGCAGCAGTTGTTGAGATTTTCTCTTAGAAACTTTTGTTCTGAATTATCTGGATGAATTTTTTATTATTATGTAGCCAACAGACAAACAGATATGTTTTCAAAATAATCCTCTATGCTCGCTGTGAATTGAAAACAAATTCGCTTCACTGACTTATATATTTATTTGTGAAGTTGCCTTCTTGTAACTGTATTCTTTACATTGTACTGTATATTTCTTTTGATAAAAAAAATCACTAGGTTTCTTAGTAACCTCAGATTTTCTCCTTTGTACACCTCTGCCCCTGATTTGAAGCTTCGCATCGATCAATTTATTCGATACGTATCTAGCGACACCCTAACGCCTGCCCTGTCGGTTTTTTTGTTGTTTGTACGTGTGTGACTGAGTTTGACGGTTTGGTTGGTCGAGTGTATGTCAGTTGTTTTTGTGGCAATCAATAGCATTGTGTATCGTGAGCATAGAGCGGCAAGCGGCTTGACCACAGATTTAGCTTGTTTCTGTTACTACAAAGCTTGTTGTCGTTAGCATAATATACATTACTACTGTTTATTTACTGATTGTCCCCACAATGTTTCCAATGTCTAGTTTTAATATTAATATGGATTAGTTTCACTTAAAGCGTTATAGAATCACATTTGTTTATGTCAAATTTAACGCATAACTCCATTTGAAAAAAAAATCAAGTTAAAGAAGATGTTTTTAATAATAGCTTATGTTTTAAAAACAATTCGCTAGTATTAAATTCTCATCCACCCCTTGTACATTCTGCCTCCCTCTCCATCCACAAATTATTTCATATCCTTTCTTGTATTTCTCCTTCGTTTTTCAAGGAAGTAAGCTCGAAGAAGCTTCTCGAACAGCGTTTAAAATATAATCCGAGTTATTTTCTAAATTGTTTTAGCAAGTTAAACTCATTATTTTAGAACGTCGACTTACAAAAATGATGCTTGTTGATTGTTGCCATTTATCAGGTTTCTGTTACATTAGAAAATCATTGGTGTAAAAGTTTTTATACTTAATATAATTCTAACAATTCCTATAACTAGTGTTTATGGAAAGAACCGCTTGCAAATGCAAGAAATCTTCTTCCTTAAAAATTTCATACTCATTGGTGACAAAATATGTATTACAACTAAATCTGTAAATCCTAACGTAATTAGAAAAAAGGCAGAAATGCCTGAAAGAGGTCTAACAATTACAAAATGTCTTATTTTCTTAATAAAAAACTTTCTTTTCGTTTTTTAATATTATCTCGCTTATTGTTAGAGATGGACCCAACAAACCCTATATGACTATATTAGACAGGGAACGTTCCATTCAAATATTGAAAGTATACAGGGTGTTCCATTTAAATTAACAAAGTTAACATCCGCGGCCATTTTGTTTGGACTTCATTTGTTTTTCTACTATCATCTTCGAAAACTTCATAAAAAATCGTGCAACTTTTGTATTTTACATTTTTTTATAACTCTGAAAACAACAAGGTTAATGGGGGGTCAAAATATAGTGAATCACCCTGTACAATATTATTTTTTTAAATTTTAACATCTTGTATATTAAAACGAAATAAACTGTCTTACGTCCATATGAAACTAGGCTTCAAATAATAGTCCAATTAACTAAGCCCTTAAATCGAAATTTTGCCAACTTGGCTGAATTTTTGATATGAGTTAGTTTAAGGTATATTATAACAATAAGTGAGAGTAATTTTTTGTTCAACCCCCGGCCAAGGGTGGAAAAAGATAAAACAAAGGGCTTTTTCAAGATAACTCAAAAAGGGTAAGAGCTAGAAAAAAAAGTTTTTCATGAAAGTTGTAAAGCAGACAATTCTACATAAAAATGGTCTCTTAGCTTTTTCTTGTACTATTAAAATTAACAGAGTTAGGGAGGCTAGAAGTTAAGGGAAGATTTCAGAAATTTAATTTTGTTAAATCATTAAAATTAACGATTAAAAATTTGATTTTTTGTTATAACTTTCTTATTAAAAATTAAAAAATATATCTATTTCTCTGAAAAGAAAAGTTACATATTTTAGAGCAGATTGAAAAAAAAAATTACAAAATTCAATCATTTTTCTGTTTGTTATGATTTTTTTTAAATTTCTGAAATCTTCCCTTAACTTCTAGCCTCCCTAACTCTGTTAATTGTAATAGTACAAGAAAAAGTTAAGAGGCCATTTTTATGTAGAATTGTCTGCTTTACAACTTTCATGAAAAACTTTTTTTTCTAGCTCTTACCCTTTTTGAGTTATCTTGAAAAAGCCCTTTGTTTTATCTTTTTCCACCCTTGGCCGCGGGTTGAACAAAAAATTACTCTCACTTATTGTTATAATATACCTTAAACTAACTCATATCAAAAATTCAGCCAAGTTGACAAAATTTCGATTTAAAGGCTTAGTTAATTGGACTATAATTTGTTCTATTACGCTGCGAAGTTTCCGCTTCAAAAACTGACCCACCCTGTAAATTTTCTTTACAGCAGCGTGTTATGAGAGATATCATTTTCATTTTTGGTAACCCTGGCAATCTCATTACTTCAACGTCTTTTTCTTAACTTAACCCCCAGCATTCCGCATTTTCTCCTCCTCACTAAACCATAAAAATGTTTACCAATTTGTGAAGTCGACTGTACAGTTTGCAATAAATTACGGCTAATACGGTCCTGGGGGCATCCTCGCAACTTAAGTGTTTACATTTGCGATCAATGCTAACCAGCGTAAATATATTTTTGCGAGTTACTTTTGATATTTCCGTTCCAATTCTAAGGTTACCTTTGCTCGAAGATGCCAGTCATTTAATATGCGAAATTGGGTCAACCCATTTTTTCGTTCAAGGGGAAATTAATCTCGTGTCGGCCTCATCCTATACCACTACCTACGATTGTCCTTTTAACGCGTAGGCTGGCAATGTTGGGTAACTATTTGAAAATTGATAGTTAAGATTAAATTCGTAGCTTAATATTGTGTCCGTTTTTTAAGGCGATTTATACAGTGTGTACCGTACTCTTGTAATCTTTTTTATTGTTGATTTTTCGAGAAAAAGTTTTGCTTATCTTGGGAAGCCATGGGCAGTGATCAAATAGGTAATAAAACATACAAGGTGTCCAAAAAGTTCAATACAGCCTTTAATTTTTGTATTCGTTAAAAACTGTATTTAACAAAGTTGTTCGTGAACTCAAGAAGTGCTTAAATACGGGGTTTAGTCAAAAGAGAAGAATATTCAAATTTTGCAAATAAAATGACGCAATTTTTAACTGTCTTACTTAAAGCAGACATATAAATAGCTTGGTAGAACAATTTCGGGATGGTTGCCACGTCATCGGTTTAGGTTTCTTGACGTTTCGAGAGACATATCGCTCTCTCTTCCTCAGACGTAACTCTGAAAGTTTTCGAGTTTTTTTTTGAAAACAGCGATATGATATATCTCTCGAAACGTCAAGAAACCTAAACCGACGAATTTTTCTAATATTTTTCTAAATTTCTTGTATACAGACGAGAACATTTCTTCGTTTATGGTGGAAAGAGCTTCCTGAATTATTTGCATAAGTAAATCAATGTTATAGTCTCTATCTCTATCGCACACTATAACTCTATCTCTCTCGCACTCAATCAGACGAAAATTACAGAAATTAACCTTCCTTTAAAAATACATGGGATTTATCATTATCAGAATAATCCATTTTAATTGAAAAAAAATTAAAATTGGTTATTCTGATGATGAAAAATAAAACATAAACTGTATCATTCAAACAATAATGTTCGAAAGATCTTCAGGAATATCGGCAAATTTATTTTGGAGCAAGAATCCCGTCAACGATCACAAAAAAAATGTTATTAGAAACCTTAGGTGGCCAGAAAACAGCCCCGATCTCAGTCTCTCATTGTCAGCCATATTTTTATAGAGACACTTCAACAGAATATATTATTAAGGAGGTATATCGGGGCCCGAGGGAAGTGAGGAGAGCAGGGGGGTCCTATGCTTTTCTTATGGGACTAAAGCCCGCTGCCAATTTGAAAAAATTAAATTCTATTGAAATTATTTGCGATAAACATTATCTATATAGCAAATAAATCTACTCATATGCACATAGCATTCATATTGACTAATTAACAACATAAAAATATCATATTTAAGTAGTTTTAAATTATATTTAATGACCGCATAAAGACTATGTAGATGTGGCAACAGCGCTAATATTTGACTAGCAGTTGTACACACTGCGAACCTACAGACGTCGGACACCTGAGATATTGCGCGTCAAATTCGGGTAAAGATGCGTACGCGTTCAAAAATGTATTGTGTGTAAACTATGAAGAATATAATTATTATATATAGCAAATATATCGTATTATCCTCGCGAAGATTTGTATCCTTTATTTAACATCCGTAAGTCATTTAAACTGGTAAAACAACGAGAATTATGTTAATCTAGTTCTAAAGAAATGAAATGACACTCGCGCCCATCTCTCGTTAAAGTCAAAGAAAATGTTGGATGCAATTTTGAAGGTTCTGTGATAGAAATTACATTGTTACTCACTGTTCGTGTTTTTAATCTCTATTCTAGTAATGTTACAAAAGTTTTGCAACTATAACTAATTTTTTAGATATAAAGTTTGCTGAGTGATATTTATGTTCCTTTGTTATTCTGTACAAATGCTTTTATCTGAAGTATTACTAATTATATTAATCAAGTAAAGAAAACTTTATGTAATCCTAAATATTGGTGGGTAATGATTACGATGTTTTTATAAACCATTAAATATATTAGAAGAATTTATCAACTGTATTTTTTATTCCAATAAATACCAATAAATATATCACAGCTTCCTAGTCGTTTTTAATTAATCTAGTTTTTTAAAAACACAAAACATCATGTTGTGAGTGTTGTGGATAATTTATTGTTGATAACAATGTATATGGGATTTAGGAAAAATGTATATGTCTGAAATCAATTTCGTTTTTATCAAGTTTTTCAAATGTATTCCTTCCTTGTTGTCAGCTGATTGCGACGTTGCCACATTAATCCTCTAGTCAGACAGAAATGCAATTATTGGTTTCTGTTTCTAATTAATACAGCTGTATTAAGTTCAAAACTTACATTAGTTTTACATCAAAAATGAGATAATACTGTGTACTATCTATGGAAAAGTTTTGTTTCACAATTTCTACATTTTTTTCTCAGTTATGGGCAAAAAAGAGCC
>NW_019418288.1:5583-8135 GCF_000390285.2 Anoplophora glabripennis | reverse complement strand
TTGCATGTGGAAAATTTGTAAAAATTGGTAGGTTAATTAAGCAAATTTTGATTATGTCAAAAGAAATAAAGGAAAAGTCGTACATTTGTATTTAAAGTTTTTGTCTATCTTGAATTATTAAACCTATGAGTATGTGTCAAAATACAAAAACAAACCTGTACCTACATTCCGCGAACTACTAATAACTCACCTTGTATATTAAATAAATTTATTATCATCAAATATTAAAAAAAATATATGTTTAAAATATCATTACGAATTTTGTTTATTTGGAAATATATTTTCTGCAGTATTTCAATACTAAAAAATGAAAATAGTAGTATTAACGAAATTATGATTAAATAACCTAACTATAGGTATTCGTTGATTCTTTAAAACATTTTTATCAATACCTACATTTAAGTAAATGCAGTAACGCAAAAAACAGATATTGATTGAACATTGCCAAACTATTATTTATATGTTGCCAGGATACGCGTAGGAATGCGGGCCGCTGTATTTGATTCTTCCGAAAATTCTGCTGCTGTTGTATTCTATAGGCAATTCGGAAATTTAAAACTGCTGGCCTATTCGAGTAGCGGTCTGTGATTAAACAATGGTTTGAATGGATAGGTTTTGTTGTATAATCTTTGAATATGATATCTGCTAATATCTATGTTTTCTGACCTTTTCCTGAGTGACATCTTTGGATTGCCTTGTACAGAGTCCATACAACAACAGTAACAGCATCGTTATCATTGTATTCATTCCTATCTTTTTAATACTCTTTACATCACCAGTGCTATCGAATTTTATATTTATGTTGCAAACTGCTCTACTCTACGAGTTATATTTGGATACTTTTTATTAAAAATTTGTATGGTATATCGATATAAAACATTACCGATTCCATAACATTTCACAAGATGAACTCATTGTTCCAGGGTTAGCTTTATTATCTACACATGTTTTAAGTTTGAAAGTATATAATTAGTTTAAATTTAATAAACGAAAAGTAATTCTTCCACCTTTCAAGCTTGTTAAATATTATACTTTACAAATGGTAAATATTAAATAAAAAGTTATTACTATAAATACACTCAAATAAGTAGAAATATATTTATTTCAATATTAATGTACTTTCATTAGTTACCGTCGAACTTGTTTTACTATACAACACGAAACAAATCATTTCAATATTAATGTACCCTCATTAGTTACCGTCGAACTTGTTTTACTATACAATACGAAACAAGTCCTTTTAACTTTAATATTAGTTAGTTTGATTTGAGCGAAACTTATTTAATATTATCTGGCACTACCCTGTGTGTTGTTTTCCAGCGCAAAGATTGAGGCTGGAGTTTTATAGAAAAATCGCACTTTTAGTAAGACAATGATAGAACAAGTTGATCCATTCGAAAAGTAACGCTAAACGCGAGCAACTTCTTTTAATTTTTTGCATTGAAAGATCACGGAGAACATGTAAACATCAGAAAATGTACTTTTCCTGTTTTGTTCATGCATTCTGCTATTTTTTGCTTATTTTGATACGAATTTTCTATACCTTAAGTTCTCTTATTTAGTATCTATTTTATTTCAAGTCAAGCTTTAACTTTAATGAAATGAAAAGACTTCTTTAGTAAAAAAAAAATTCCAGATAAAAATGTAGTAAATTTTTTTCCATGTACCTATTCTTGAAATTTTTTGTCAGTTGCAATGAAATTTTGTATCAAAAAACACTGTTTGATTTCATTTGATTGGATTTTTTGTCAAAATTTGTTTGATTTTATTTCAATTAACCTTTTTATACGACTGCTTTGCAAACGGGGGCGCACGGAAACACGCTCTGAAAACGGTATTTTGCACACGCCGTGTGCTAAACATTTTGCACACTGTTATGTCATCTTTGCACACGCGTTTCCAGATTGTGATTTTCGTTTGATGTTGTCACCCAAATTATGCAATGTTTCAAGTTGGCTGAGTTTCATAGCAATCGTCACGGCTCCTTTATTTTGTTGAGTCAACGTTAAGTGCCAATCACAACGTAGATCTTGGAAGCTATAAAATGTTGCGAGCGCTAATCAAACGAAAATCTGAAAACTACGTCCAAAAGAAGTCCCAAATCCTCACAGAAGATGATTTTTGTCGGTTTTTGACGAAAGCATCAGACGACAGTTGGACTATCTGGGGCATGTCGAAGGGAGGAATTATGCTATCTCAAAATAGAAGACACCAAAGATTTCGGCAGTGCTATGCTGATTAAACTGAAGAATACAAAAACAAAGGTACCAAGGTGTTTTACAATTACAGGAAACTACACTATCTTAAAAAAGTACTGTGCTCTTCGTCCTCCTAATCTGAAGACAGACAGGTTTTTTTAAACTATCAAAACGGAAAATGTTCAAGCCAAAACGTTGGCATCAACAAAATTGGAAACATGGCTAGGGAAATCGCCAAGTTTTTGATGCTAGAGAATCCAGAAAGTTACACGGGACATTGTTTTCGGCGTTCATCGGCCACAATTTTAGTCAATTCTGGCTCAAATCTGCTTGCCCTCAAACGCCATGGAGGGT
>NW_019418288.1:0-2654 GCF_000390285.2 Anoplophora glabripennis | reverse complement strand
TTAATGCGTTAGCAATTTTCTTAATAAAAACGAGTTAAATTAAAAGTTGTATTTAATTTATTTTGTTAATGCGTTGGCAATTTTAGTAATAAAAACGATTTAAATTAAAATTTGATTTTTGTGGTCTCTGTTTGCAGTCGTATAAAAAGTATCGTAAAAAACTCGTTTGAAAACCTCTTTGCACACTCGCTCGACTTGTGGACCTCGCCTTCGGCTCGGTTCACCAATATGTCTCGCTCGTGTGCAAAGCGTCGTTTTCAATCCTTGTTTAATATACTATTACAATAGCGTAAAGATGCGTAATGAAATATATGTATATGAAAATATATGTATGACTTGTCATATCACTGTAATCAGAAAAAAAGAGAGGAATCAAAAAAGTTACAAATATACATTAAAAAAAACAACAGGTTTGGATTATATCTCCTAAATTGAATTGTTTCCTTGTAGACCGTAAGAAAAATTCTTAAAACATTGATCTTTACCATTTTTGCCTAGAAAGAAAGTAATACGAATATAAGGTTACATATTATCACCCTCTCCTATAACAAATTCTCAATTATCTTTGCCCTATATTGACCGTACCTGTTCCATAGTTGGGACAAGGGCACCATATAATGACGGTATCTGCTCATAGGTAATAAATTCGAGCTCCTCCTGTTCGAGAGCGCCTCCACTTTCTCGAAATCGACCTAGACGTCCGTCAAGTGCCGCTGGAGATATTCGCGAAGGTCAAGACGAAGCAGGAAGGGCCAATTAACCTACTTCTTGGCATCGTATGTGCTTTTACCCGGAAATATTTTATGTATCATTTCTATTACTTCATCTCGAACATCACAATTAGAGCTTTACGACGTTTTTATTGTGATTTATGATATCTGGATTGGTATTTTTAGGGTGAGAGTTTCATCCGCGTTAAGTGGTCTTGTTTCTAATGCTTCCAATGTGATGTAAGTCAATTTAGTTATTTTTTTATTCGGGCTGTTAATTTACGTTGCAATTTTTATAGTTATGGGTTTTAATAGAATTGGCACACATACGGCTCAAACTGGCTTCTATCTAGTTGGGAGTTGTTGCAAGTAAAACTTTCAAGCGATTGTATCAAGGCTTGATAGATTTAGATTTTATTTTTCAAAAGTATCGATCATATATTATGGAATTATCACAACTGGATTTTGAAATACTTAAAATGTCTTCTATGGGGTGAAAATTGAGGAAAATCTTCACTGTTTCATTTAAAGCCTGATTTCAGTCATTGCTAAGGTCCTTCAGCTAAATTTTGAATGCTAACATAACTATCAGGGTGTGGGAAAGTTATCAGAAAATTAAAAGGCTTTTTTTTAAGTATTTGGTAATATTCTGCAGATAAATTATGGATGTCAAAGAAAAATTTGTATTTCCCAAAGTACACGCTGCCTGGCACTTTTTACTAAAATCCTCCAGGTGAATTTTGATGGACAAAATGATTTTCGGTGGGCTATAAGTGACGGAAACTGCCAAAAAGCTATAACATTGTCATAATTTCGGGATATGCTCTTGGAAAGTTTTTTTTTTGTTAAGGTCCCTGTTAAGTCCTCCACTAAAATTTTTGAGAGACTTCAAATCTCTCCAGGAGAATGAAAATTGAGGAAAACTGTCACTTTTCTGTTCTTGTTAAGGTCGCACAGTTAAATTTTGAGTGTCTTTGCTAAGGTCGCCCAGTTAAATTTTGAGTGACTTGCATGCTTTCCAGAGATGAAAATTGAGAAAAACGCTCAGAGAATTTTAAAAAGCGTATTTCCAAAAGTCAGGCTTTAGCAACTTTCTGTTTACATACTAAGGTCCTGTTTTGCCAGAAAATCGATCCAAGTACGCTATGAAGTATTTTTTTTCTTAAAGGTTTTATTAAAGTCATTGCTAGGATCATAATTTAGATTTTTAGTAACTTCCAATGCTGTTCAGGGATGAAAATTCAGAGAAATTCCCGGAAAATTAAAAAAATTGTACCTCCTAAGTATGTGCTATAGCAGCTTTCCGTTTATAGGTTAGGTTAGGTTATAGGTTTATAGGTTCTTCATTGCTAAGATACTCCAGCTAAATCTTGAGAGACTTGAAATGGTTTTCACACACTTGAGAAAAATTATCAAGTTCCGAAAAAATGTTTCAAAGTATGTCCTATAGCACAATTTCATTGTGAAAATTTGATAAAGTGCTTGCAAAGATCCTTCTAATAAATTTTAAGCTACTTCAAATAGTCTCCAGGGTACAAACAATGAGGAAACTCAAAAATTAAGATCAACGTATTTTTCGAAATACGAACCGCAGCAATTTTTCTGCTGAAATCTTTGCTAAGATCTCTCGGTTAATTTTTTTCAGTTTGAAATAACTTGCAGAAGAAGAAAATTATCAAGAAATCCACGAAGATCACAAAAAAACAGTTTTCTGCTTCAAAGTTTTGTTACAGTCCTTGCTAAGGTCCTCAATTAAAATTTGAACGACTCAAAATTAATCAGAGGATGATCATCTAGGGAAACTATCAGAAAAGTTCCGAAGTAGTCGAAATGTGTTTTCGCTGAAAGGTTTTGTTAAAATCTTCGCTAAGATCCATCAGCTAAATTATAAATGATCTGAAATGACTTTTAATAGTGAAATTGAGTAAAACTATCAGCAAACTC
>NW_019418287.1:0-17045 GCF_000390285.2 Anoplophora glabripennis | reverse complement strand
AAATCCGACGTTTTATCGGAAGAGCTTACATTATTTTCCAATAATATTTTCACAATACAGACCAATTTGTTATCAAATCACATTACACAATTTTTGAATATTTTCATTTTTAACGTACGAAAACATGGCTCGCTTACTCTTGTTTACATTACTTATGGATAAGGAAAATATTTTTGCTGTCCCTCACCCCTTCCCCTCCCGTCATTGCCATGAAGCAAAGGGTCAAGCGTACCAACTATGAAAACTTTATCCTTAAAACAATTTTCTCAACTCCATTCCAAAGTAAAACTGGCAATATACATATTGCCATTTTATGGCTAAGCTAGAGCTTAGCCATAAAATTATCCAATCCTAGCACATACACTGTGTTGCAAAAGCAAGGAACTCGTTGATATTATCTTCATCTTCACAACTGTCACTTTAGTTCCAAGGTACCCACATAAATGTCGAAGTACAATATAAATGAATTAAAAAACAGCATTTTAGTTCAAGAATCTAAAAGTAGCATGTAATTTCAAAAGGCTTTGTAAAACCGGTGAGTGCTGTAGTAATTCTGTGCAATATACCTGTTCTAGTAAAACATAAATGTATCAAATGTGGTGAAGAAACTGAACTACCGAACACAAAATGTATTCCATGTAACTAAAGACTTTTTCGAAGATATGGATAAATTATAACATGTTCCCAGCTCTTATTTTGAGAAAAGTAATTCTATATAAATTGTTTCAATGTTTTTATAACAAGGTTGATTAAATGAAATATTTTGTAAGAATAATTTACTATACTTCTAATAAAGTACAACAAAAAGAGAAGAATTTTAATCATCCTCCTCCAGTTCCCAGCATTTGCTGATCATCACAATTATATCATCATATATAAAAAAATTAAATGATGAATTTAGAATTTAGATTACATTTACAGAAATGTAAAACTCTGCTTGTAATTATGGAGCTGGAAATTGGCCTTTTAGCACCAAACATTGGATAAGACCCTATCTTATATTTACAAATAAACAAACCCTTACCAAAGGCATAAAAGCCACGAACGCCCTTGTTATGCATGCATAGTAGTTTAGATCATCCACTAGTTTTTATGTATCATTGTGTCAGTAGAAATAAAGTTGTTTTTTAAAAACAGAATTTTCTATCGACAATACTTAATTGGCGCTGCGAACAGGATTAGTTCGTTTGATCCTTTAAAGGTTCACCGTGAAGCTTTGCGATCAAGAAAACTTTAAAGTTTAAAGGAACTGTCCACCTACACCGTTCGAAGATTTCCTGGACCATGCTGTGCATCCAGAGAAGCTTCGCCAGGCGGACATTACCCCACCAGAGTGACGACAACGAGGTACCTAGTCCACATCCCCGACGCTCGACACAGTAGTGAGGAATATTATTGCCGTATATGTAAGTCCCATTTTCCATATATTTCCTTTATATTTAAGCAAAGATTATTTCAAAGTAACCGCGTAATTCATAATAATTATATTTAATAATAATTCTAATTGAAAAAAATAATTTAATGAACTTAATTAGAGACAGATCACCAATAAGAAAGCATAATTTAAACGACCAAGTTAATTTTGATGAAAGAGAAATGAATCCTAATCTATAATATCAGGATATTCAAGTTAGATTTAATTTAGCCAAAAACACAGTCCCTGAATATTATGGAGGATCAAAAGATTTATTTTATTTTCTATCTCAAGCTAAAAAGTTTAAAAATAATTTTACATTTACCGACGAGGTACTGAACGAATACTTTTTCGAATGTATCGTTTCACAAATCAAAGGTGAATTTCGAGACTTAGTTATATTAAGTAATCCCAAAAATTTCAATGAACTTAATACCCTATTATTAAATAAAAACAAAGACTCACGTGACCAGCAAATTTTATTAAACTCTCTCACTACTTGCTATCTGTTACCGAATCAAAGTTATGAAAGCTATGCAACTGAAATAAAAGCTAGGTTACAAAGGCTGAAAGAAAACGTTCAAATAAATAATCCAGATGAAAATACAGTCAAAATAAAAATGAAATGTTTGACGAACAAAGTCGTTGTACTTTCATTGCAGGTCTAAAAGAACCCCATAGAAGCTATATTTTACATTTAAATCCGCCTACACTAGACGATTGTTTGAATCAATGTAGAATATACGATAATTTACAACAACAAGGCAATTATCTTGATTTTATGCGCAATAACTCGCGACACCGACAAGGTAAAAATGTAGGATATAATAATAATAATAGAGGATCCAGTCAACGAAGATTTGATAACCAAAATAACTATTTTCAACCTAGACAACCTAATAATTATTTTCAACAAAACCAAAATAACTCCTACCAATGTAGAAATTTTAATAACCCGTTTTTACAACAAAATCAAAATAACTCTTTTCAGCGCGGAAATTTTAATAACCATTTTTCGCAACAAAACTATAATAATAGTAGGCCTCCAAATTCGAATCAAAACAATGTTTTTGCCCCTAGAGGTCAAACGCAAAATAATTATACGCTTACACCTATGTCTATTTCGACTCGTAACACTTATAATAATCAAAGTAGATCATTTTCGCAAAACCGTCGCAATCAAGTCCCACATAACCGTTATAATCATTTTCAAAATACCGGTAACGGGAGACCAGACCGCATAATTGAAGAAATAACCAACATCGAACAAGAAAGCCCAATTGAAATTCAAAATTTTCCGAGCCCAGCCTCGCCGGGAAACGTTACTTAGATTTAAGCAATATAAACGCCCAGACTAAGCTGCCATTTACCTATTCAAAATTATTTAACTTAAAAATTTTACTTGATACAGGCGCTTCAGCTAGTATTATGAATCCAGATGTTGCTTTTGATAAATTTCCAAATCATATTTACCCCTACGACTTTGAGATCACCGCTTGTAACAAAACATACAAAGGTCACTTTGCTCTTAATATCTCAATCTTCAAAGAACACGACGTAGAACAAGAAATAACATTTTTACTATTCCCTTGGCACAAAAATTATAATTGTCTTATAAGTTATAATGATCTTACTAAATTAAAATGTTCTATTGACTTAGAAAATAAAACCTTAAACTTTAAAAACAAAATCGTACCTTATTATGAAGACTTAAACAATGTAATTAAAGTAAACGTGAAGGATGGTATAGTTTTAACCCCTGAAATACATTTAGGAGACGAAATAATTCCTGAATCCATTTGCCATGTAAAAAATCATTGTTTGATAATGCCTTACGCCTTAAATAATATTAACGTGGAAGAACCATTAAGTGTAACCCCTATAAATGAATATATTCAATGCGAAGAAATGCAATTTGCGGATACGCCGAAAATAAATATAGAAAAAGCCATTCGTACTAGTCATATGAACTCTGAAGAAAAAAATAAGATTTTAAAACTTTGCAAAGAAAACTATAAAATATTTTATAACCCGGAAGAACCCTTGACAACTTGTAACGTAACTACTCATCATATTCGAACGAAAAACGACGACCCTATATATTTAAAGAATTTCAGATACCCGTATCATCTAAAAACCGAAATACAAGACCAAGTTAAAAAATTATTAAAAAACGGTATAATCAGACCTTCAGTCTCGCCTTATTCAAGCCCCGTGTGGATAGTGCCGAAAAAAATGGATGCGTCCGGACAAAAGAAATGGCGCATGGTAATCGATTTCCGGAAGCTAAATGAACAAACCATTGAGGACAAATACCCGCTACCACGCATAGAAGAGATACTAGAAAATTTGGGAAAAAGCCAGTACTTCACTACGTTGGACTTAGCGCAAGGATTTCATCAAATACCTATGAATCAGGACTCTATTGAAAAAACAGCTTTCACAGTAGAAAACGGTCACTGGGAATATATCCGTATGCCTTTTGGACTCAGGAATGCTCCCGCTACGTTTCAAAGGATGATGGACCATGTACTGATGGAATATCTACACAAATGCTGCTTTGTCTACATGGATGACGTGATAATATTTTCTAAAAGTCTAGATGAACACATATTACACATAAAACAAATATTTAATAAATTAACTAAATATAATCTTAAGGTACAACTAGATAAATCCGAATTTCTGCGAAAAGAAGTCCCCTTTCTAGGCCACGTAATAACCCCAGACGGAATTAAACCAAACGAAGAAAAAATACAAGCAATACAAAATTTCCCACTACCTAAGACGCAAAAAGAAATTAAGTCGTTTCTCGGCCTCCTCGGCTATTACAGAAAATTTATTAAAAATTTCGCGCACGTAACAAAACCTTTTACTAAATGTTTGCGGAAAAACGAAAAAATAAACCCCGACGATCAAAGCTATAAAGATTGTTTTATCGAATGTAAAAAGCTAATTTGTAACGCTCCGATACTCATTTACCCCGACTTTACAAAAACCTTTCACCTAACCACCGACGCAAGTAACGTCGCGATCGGCTCAGTTTTATCACAAAACGGTAAACCCATATCTTTCTTTTCTAGAACACTTAATACCGCGGAAAGAAATTATTCTACCATCGAGAAAGAGCTACTTAGCATTGTAGAAAGTTGTAAACACTTCAGACCATATTTGTTCGGCCAAAAATTCGTTATAGAGACAGACCATAAACCTTTAGTTTGGCTTTTCTCTCTCAAAGAACCTAATCAACGATTAATTAGATGGCGATTAAAATTAGAAGAGTACAATTATACTATTCAGTACAAGAAAGGCAAAGAAAATGTAGTTGCAGACGCACTTAGCCGTATTGAAGTCAACGCTCTAACAAGAAATAAAAACAAAGTAAGTTACGAAGAGCTCGACGACGACCTCCTGTCCGTATTAGCAGAAGTAGATTCCGACGAAGAATTAACTCCAGAAGATGCCGACGAAATATTAAATGGAGAACCAATTCAAGAAAAAGAAGTAGAGCAAGAAATTAACGATGGAGACACAGTCCATACCTCGGCAGAAGATCCGATTTGTTCTTTGAAAATATCAGACAAAAGTATTCAATATTTCACGAATTCAATAACCTTCCGCTATGGAGACCAACTAGACGTAAAAAGAACAAAAAGAACCACGAACCGAGTGAGATTCGATGTTACAATAAGAAAAGGAAATGAAAAAGAAGAGCTACGAAAATTCCTGCTTGAACATATACGCCCTCGATGCACGTATGGAATATATTTTTACGACGAAGAAATCGAAGGAGAATTTACAAGAATAGTAAGAGAATTATTCCATGAAACAATTCACTTCACGAAAGCCGCTTATGCCCCGCCTTCTGTAACAAACGAAAGGTTTAGAAAATTGTTAGAAGAATACCACAACGCTAACCACAATGGCATAAATGAAACGTATGAACATATGAGAAAAAAATGTTTTATTTATCGTATGAAGCCCCTTATAACTAATTATATTAATGAATGCGATACTTGCTTGCAAACAAAGTACGAAAGACGCCCCTTTAATCCCCCGTTATTAGGCCCGCTCGTCGCCAAACGACCTTTTGATCACGTATTTATTGATCTTTTTGTTATAGACGGTCAGACATTTTTAACAATAATAGATTTATTTAGCAAATACGCCCAAGCCTACGCGTTAGAGACGAAAACAGCTACTCAAGTTTTAAGTAAATTACGACATTATTTTTCCCATCATGGATTGCCCAAGAAAATAACCGCTGACTCAGGTCCCGAATTTAACAACCTTCTTATTAAAGAATATTGCGATTTGTTTAAAATTAACTTTCATATTACTACCATTAGAAACCCTAATTCATTATCCCTTCTAGAGAGATTCCACAGCACTTTAAAAGAGAAATTAATCGCTTTAAAGTTTGAAAACAAAGATGAATCGATTAAAGAACTCATGATAACTGCTATTCTTATTTATAACCAAAGTGTGCATTCCTCAACCAATTATACCCCATTCACATTATTATACGGTCCATATGATAATTTAAATGAACACGAAATAAATTTACAGCTGCCTATTTATCAAATATACAATGAACAAAGAAAGAAAGAACTTTTACCCTTTTACGAACAACTATACCATAAAGTTTTAAACAAGGAACAAAATGTCCTTGAAAAACGAAACGAAAACAGAGAAAACATCCCCAACCTTGGAAACGAACAGGTTTACGTTAATACTGCGGTTAAAAGTTCATCCAAAACTCCGAAACTAACAGAAAAATACGTCCCATTTAAAATTTTAAGTCAAGATAAAACAAAAATAACCGGCAAAACAAAAGATTTTGAAGCTATCAAATCATATAATGTCAGACATATTAAAAGACCCAGAAAACGTATTTCTTTGCAGGATTCTGACAATGCTCCTGACCCTATCGACGGCGAGCAACCCGGTCCCTCAAATGCACCCGGTTAAAGAAGACACCCCGTATATATTAGAAAATTTAGGTATAGGAAAATTAATTAACTTTTATCATAAGCCTTATTTTTACGCAAATATTAGTACTCTTAGAAATAGCCTTAAGCATGCCATTGAAAACACTTATTTAATATCATTAAAAATAACTAAAGAGGATCAAAATTTTCACTTATATCAATCTCTAGAATTATTAGTAACAAAAATTCAACAAAAACTCCAATACTTATCTCCAAAACGACCCAAAAGAGCCCTCGTTAATGGTTTAGGTAATATAATTAAATATGTAACAGGAAACCTTGATCAAGACGACTTAAACGACATAACCGAACATATGAAACTTTGCGAGAAAATCAAGATAAATTAAAAGAACAAAATTCTAAAACATTATCTATAGCCTCACAACTATTACAAAAGCTTGAAAATAACTCCAAATTAATTGATCGACACTTTAAGGAAATAAACCAAGGTTTACAAAACCTAACTAATACAATGGAAATGCAACAAATCATATTAGATGAATTATTTAATATGCAAAGATTTGAGCGATTTCTGTCAGACTTATTAACCACTATTACCTTCAGCTTAAACGGAGAGTTAAATCTATTATTCATTGATTCAATTGACCTCTTACATATTCAGGAATCTTTACAAAAATTATTTTCTACACACGAACTGCTGCCCTTTAATAAACTATATCATTTTGAAATTATAGATACTCTTAAGCTAAATACTATTGTTACCGAAGATGAGATAATCTTTGTTTTAAAAATCCCTATCCTTCATCCCACCTCGTATAATTACCAGAAAATCTACCCTACAATATTCGGCAACAAATCACTGTTACTGCTGCCCAGTCAACAAGTGTTCGAGCATAAACAACTATTTGTGCAAAAGTGTATAACTCTTAGTGAAATAACATTATGTGAAAAAGAACTTACAACCATGTGTGATCTCACAACTCTTGAACATTGCACTATTGTTTACACCTCTCAGACTTTTATGATATATCAATTAAATAATAATAATTTACTCGTAAATACCCACCAATCAATTTGTGGCTTTGATGAATGCAATCACATAAAACTTTGTGTTTCGAAAAACTCAATTATAAGCGATATTTGTAAATTAGAATTCAACAATATGTACTACTCATCCACGAAAGGAAACTTTACGATAAAAACCCCTCAATTTAACAATTCCAAATTAAATCATACAAAAATTCATCTAGAAGAATTAGAGAGTTATGACAATATCAAAAAGCTTCTTGACAAAAATAATGTACAATTAGAACTCAAAAGCTTACATTTTAAACATAATGTTAATAAGATATTCTCCATATGTTTTGTATTTGCTGTTGTAATTAGTCTAATATTATATAAGTATAGAAACATTATTTGCCAAATGACTTCAAGAATAAAAGAAAAGATGTACAAGAAAAATGAGGAAAACCCCGAAGGACAAAGCGTGCCGCTACGACAAGTCGCCGACGCCCCGCTTTATCCAAGCTTGAAGATGGAACTTCAATCGTAAGGAGGGAGGAATTATGGAGCCGGAAATTGGCCTTTTAGCACCAAACATTAGATAAGACCCTATCTTATATTCACAAATAAACAAACCCTTACAAAAGGCATAAAAGCCACGAACGCCCTTGTTATACATGCATAGTAGTATAGATCATCCTCTAGTTATTATGTATCACTGTATCGGTAGAAATAAAGCTATTTTTTAAAAACATAATTTTCTATCGACACTACTTAATTACGCACCAAATTTGTAGAGAATTTAATTTGCAACAAAAAATGTGTTTATAAATTTTCTGTGCGACGAATAGTTTGCCCGATACAGTAAGTAGTAATATAAAAACCATTCGCAGTCCTTTTTACAAGATGGCGGCCGATGCACAAGGGTTGCGACCCCACAAACATGGATTTAACTTTACACTAACCCCCTATTGACATCTAAAAAATAAAATCGCGTGCTCTGAGTTTTGCACGCTAAGCCCAAAAAAATGTAACATTTCAATGGACAATGTTCAGAAATGTTTTTCAATGTTTTTCAACAAATCTTGACGTGAATCATAAATTAGCTTGGTCCGTTCTGAAGCATCAACAGTTATAACTGTATCACATACAAAGGGTTCAAGCCTTACTACCGCCTCCTCACTTACAATTTTGCCACTGGATTTTGCAAAAAAATCTAACAAAACGTCGACTTTACCGCTGGCATATTGTTTACCGACGAAGCTAATTTTTCTAAAGATGCTATAATGAACTTCCACAATAAACACATTTGGTCTGATGAAAACCCTCATGTAATAATAGAATGTCAATTTCAACATCAGTTTTCTTTGAATGTATGAGTGGGTATTATTCTTGTTGTGCCTTACTTTTTACTAAGAACTTTAACCGGTGCCTCCTACAGACATTTTCTTGAAAACGTTTTACCTGAACTACTTGACGATGTTCTCGATGCGCTAAGAGAATGAATGTTGTTTATGCACGACAGAGCTCCTCCACATTTTAGTTTGACCGCTCGTGAATTTTTAAATGAAAGATTCGGTAATAACGTGATTGAACGGGGCACTCAAGAACCAGGTCAACGTTGGCCACCCATATCACCCGATATGAACCCTATTGATATTTTTGAATGGGGATATCTCAAGGTATTAGTTTGCAAAGTTCACATTGAATCTGAGGAGCTCCTGGAATTTTTGCACGTATTCGGGCAATTTCAAGAAAATATGGAGCATGTATTTCGGCTGAAGGTGGCACTTTCCAACATTTCCAATTTGTTATAATNTTTCGCAAACCATTACTGACAAACCAACTTTCGTCCGTCCAAAGAACGTGCCGAAAAAGGTTCTGATCAACAGTTTCAAAATTTACTACAATTTGAGCTATAAAATTAAGCCTGTAAACATTTTGTAAGCACAAAAGTTATACGTTTGACGGACGTATTAAGGAATGACAAGTATTTTGAGACATTTATGCACTTTAAACAACGAACGTTCAATTACTTTCCAACGACTACTTGATCCTTCCACCGCTAATGTGATTTTAGGTAGTATTTATTTTGAGACTCTTTAGGACGATAATTCTTATAACTTTTAAATGGGAAGTAATACAGAAAAAAATTCTGTAATAAAAGTTTATTAGAAAAAATAGAGCTTTTTAACAGGAAAAAAGTTTGGGTACCTATGTTTCTTAAAAAAATATAATTGATGATGTCATTAGTCGTTTATGTCAAATCCCAAAGATAATACTTTCGATTGAAAATGGAGCTTACCTCATCCCATTTAACACCACGTGTCCCAAATTTTATTTAAGTTCTTTGTATCCTCACAGTAGGCGCATACAATCGAGTTTGAGACACTCTATATATACTGTACCGAAAATGCACTAAAGCCTTACCGTAAAAAGTTTTCTAACCTAATTCAATCTCCTTACAAAATTAAACTTGCAATTAGATCGGAAGACGTAGACCAACTGCGTGGAAAGTAAATAGGAATCTGCACAACTTCAAATTTCATTAGTATAAATGAAAAATGTCCAACTCCTTGGAGTTGTAATTGAAGTTAGCAGTTCTGTCTTAAGAATATAAATAGTGGATAGCTCCCGTATATTTTCTCTCGGCGCGTAAATATTCTTTCATTTGAGCGCAGTATTCACTGAATAACAATGAAAATAGTGGTGTAAGTAAGGGATATCCTTTAATTGCTTTTGATAATTTATAGCATCTTTATGTTTCCTTAAATGAGTATTCGTAATATTGAATTTTAAAACAATCTAAAAAAAACAAGTTCTGATAAACATCAAATAATTACGTCCGTGCCCGTTTTCTGCCATATTGAATTTAACTAAGTTACTGAGGGATGGCAGAGTTGGCCTAAGTTTTGCGTAACAACTCTTGATAAATTTTTTGGAATTGTTTATTTTCACAATCTTTATTAAGGAACTCAATTATTTCAGAAATTCTCTGTACAGAAACTCTGTTCTAATATTAGCCACGACAGATGTGATCTGAACTCTTTCTGCGTTAAAGCATTTCATTTTAAAAGGAGGCCATCTGACAAGTTGGTTCGTAAGAATTATCAAACTAATTGTAAGACAAATACTGTTCAAGGTTTACTTTGTTAGCAATTGATTCTCTATATTTGGCCTTCAACTGACCTTAACTCAGACCTGATCAGGTCAAACGGACACCAGGTTCGGATCCAGTTAAATCCCCTAAAATGTTTAATTTAATGTTGGTAATTGATTTTCTAAATTTGATCTTCAACTAATCTTAATCCACAGCTAATCAAGTCAAACGGTCACTGGATTCTGATTTAGTAACTCCAAAAAATACCATCCCAATCTTTTTTGCTGAGCTTTGTAATCTTAATTATGATTGATAAAATTGATCATAGTGAATCTTCAGATATTCCGTGTTTCTTCCCAAGAAATCTAAAATTTATATGAAAAAAAAAAAAGATATTTTGCCTTCGAAGTGACGGAACTACGGTTTCCGTTTATTTAGTTGGAATTGACTTTGTCTGTTGAGGAAAATATAGATATCAGTAATTACCATAATGTAACAACCATAAAACAACAACTATTAAAAGGAAGGCAAATATTTTAATGGAAAGGGCATGTGCTTGTTGTCAAGCCGAACTTAAATAACTATAAGTTTTGAAACAAAAATTCAAAGGACATTTATAATTTTTAATTGTCACAAACATAGATCTATGCTAGATGAGATTTGTTGGAGTTGGAGATATTCAGGGTGGCCAAATGAAAACGAACCCGAGCCATTTTCAGGAACTGCGTCAAGATTGTAGAAAAACGCTCAGACCCGTCGATTTTAGATTAAAGGGGGACATTCTTTGCTAGTATTTTTGACTCCGCCACTTTCACCCCCAAGCAAGAGTAAGCATCACCCCAAAATATTTAAATGGCATTGGGGGTTGATTAATATTTCTTTTGAAAGCTCTTACAATTCTCTTTACAACGGACTTTAATTTTTATAATTCCGCCCAATACTTTTAAAAAATTTACATTTTAAAATTCAAATTATGTTTAGTTGCTTACTTACTACTAAGTTGATTAAATGTTCAAACTGATGACCGGCCGCTACCATATTAGAATAAAGATTTTGTTTGAAACGTTCGCGCACATTCCGAAGCATTTCCGGAGTGATTCGACGGCATTCGTCGACGATTCTTTGACGCAAATTATCCAGCGACACTGGCTGTGTTTTATAGATTTTACTTTTTAGGTATCCCCACAAAAATAAATCAAGGGACGATAAATCCGGTGGAGGCCACTCAATGCTGCCTCTTCTCCCAATCCAATTCCGTAGAAAACTTTGGTCCAAATACTGACGAACAATTAACGCATAATGCGAAGGATCACCGTCCTGTTGAATAATCATATGATCTTCATCATACTCTGGAACATTTTCAATAATATCAGTCAATGCAGGGTTAATAGCGTCTTCCAGTAGTCAAATTACCAGGTAGAAAAAAAGGACCCACCAGCCGGTCACCGAAAATTCCAGCCCATAGATACATTTAATTTTTCCGGTTGCTGTGTATGCACCTCGTGAAAAACTCTTGGGTTTGAATCGGACCAATAGCGGCAATTGTGACGATTTACCGTCCCGTTCAAGAAAAAATTGCATTCATCAGAAAAACAGATGTTAAAAACTAACTGTAAACATTCCCTGCTTGCTCACTCATTATTTCGTACAATTGCAAACGGCGTTATAATCATCCTCATGAAGTTCCTGAACTAAATGTATTTTGTATGGATGGAATTTATTCTTCTTCAAAATGGTTTGTATGCTAGTTCGATTGATCCTAGACACAAATGCCAGCTGCCTCGCACTTAATGTGGGATCAAGATGAACTTGTTCCAAAATTGCAACTTCAGTAGCTTCATTAACTATAGATTTTTCAATTTCTCGTTTTTTATTGGCTACGTTCCGTCTCTTGAAATTTTTTTACTAACTCTAGAACGTACTTCCTCCTGACATGTCGATCTTGATGTTGTTCATTAAATTGCTGAGGGGTTCTATTCGCACATTTTTACAATTGTGTTTTTTTTATGAACTGATAGCAAATCGCCAAAAACCAATGTAACGCAAGAAATACTAAATTTATACCATTGGAGTACCTAACTCGTATGACTGACATTTTTACCGTTACTAATTGTTTGTACATAAGTTTCAATTTTAAAATCAGAATTCTTAATAAGTATTGGGCGGAATTGTAAAATTTAAAGTCTGTTTTAAAGAGAATTGTTAGAGCTTTCAAAAGAAATATTACTCAATCCCCAGTGCCATTTAAATATTTTGAGGTGATGCTTACCCTTGCTTGGGGGTGAAAGTGGCGGAGTCAAAAATACCAGCAAAGAATGTCCCCCTTTAATCTAAAATCGACGGGTCTGAGCGTTTTTCTACAATCTTGACTCAGTTCCTGAAAATGGCTCTATTTCGTTTTCATTTGGCCACCCTGTACGTCCAAAGCACAAGGGTCATAGCAATAGAAGGTCTTCAGTTTTCGTTTTAATTGGTTTAATATCTGATATTTTAAGACATCATGAAAGCTTTAGTCAAAGATTTATATACAGGGTGTGGAGATCACTTTCAACAAATATGTATAATTAGCAGTTAGATATTTGTCATATAATTATTATAAATCAAGCCCGATTTACGCGGTCGAGTAATCGAAAATTGGAGCTTTCGGATACGCACCGTCCAGTAAAGCCGCGGTGGCCATTTGGTCGATGATATTATATTCCATACATAATATAATCAAATACTCTTTCAAATAATTAAACAACTTGTTTTATTTAAATTCAAATGCCCTTAATGGAAAACCCGTTAATTGCAAAATACTTTACAGCGCTTTAAATATGACAAAAGTGCATTTGACACTAAAAAGTATTAAAAAAAGGTTTTGATGCTAATGATAACACAGCCCCACAAAAAAATATCGGATCTGGTATTCAGACCCATGTATTTCCATGTATTTTTTTCCGCTGAATCCGAATCTGCCTTCAGATTTGGCCCAACGGGTCTGAGTTTTCGGGAAAATTAAAAAAGCAGGTCAAAATTCACAAAAAAAAGTCATTTGCGAATGACGAAAATTATAAAAAAGCAAATTATTCTACCAGCTCACTAGACGTATGATTTTTCACTCGTTTAATACCAATTTATCATCATAGTGTCAGACAAGCTGGTCCAATTTCTTTGAAAAACAGAAAATATATCAAAAAGATTAAAAACACCATTTTCATGGCATAATTCGTGTTGCAGAGTTCTGGATCCATCTTTTTATCCACCCACCCATTTATGAATTCATACATCTTTCTATCTAGTCGTTCATGTATGAATACGCATATTTATCCATCCACCTATACCATCTATAAAACCCAGCCATCCACCCATCTATCCATCTAGTTTTTGTGCTGAAAGATGAGATAACAGCCTAGAAGATTGAGAATGCAATAAAACTTGTAGATTACTATACTTTCTAAACAAAAGAAAACGATATCTACAAATCATTCTTATTTTTGTTGCTATAGCATGTTCTCTTTTCTACAAAGGATCTATGTAAAGGGTTACGTTTTCGTTTAGTCCCTCTATTTTTCGTTTCTCTTTTTAACAACCAACAAGTTTTCGCCCTATATATATATATATAAAGGGCGAAAATTTCCGAATATTTCTGAGGCGAAATTGAAAGGTGTATTCGATGGACTTCAGATTCGGACATTGTTCAAGGATGCAACATTCATCACTACATTGAGTAGCGTTGAGAAGAGTGCTTGGACTGGTTTCAAAGTTGTAGCGACGAATTTTTTAGGAAACAACAAAAGTCCTAATTACCAAGAAATTGTATTAAAATTGATAAAAAAACTTCCAAGATCTGGGATGTTTGATGGACTACAAGTTGCACTTCCTTCATTCACATCTGGATTGGTTTCCTGAAAATCTTAGAGATTATAGCAAAGAACAAGGCGAACGATCTCATCAGGATATGAAGGTTATAAAATAGCGATATCAAGGAAGATGGGATCACAACATGTTGGCCGATTTTTGTTGGTTGTTAAAAAGAGAAACGAAAAATAGAGGAACTAAACGAAAGAGCAACCATTTGCAGAGATCATTTGAAGAAAAGGGAACACGTTATAGCAACAAAAATAAGAATGATTTGTAGATACCGTTGTTCATTCTCAATCTTCTAGGCTGTTATTTCATCTCTCAGCACAAAATGTAGATGGACAGATGGATGCATGGGTGAGTTTTATAGGTGGTACAGGTGGATGGATAACAATGCGTATTCATGCATGAACTACTGGATAGAAAGATGTATGAATTCATAAATTTGTGGGTGGATAAAAACATGGATCCAGAATTCTGCAACACGAATTATGCCATGAAAATGGCGTTTTTGATATATTTTCTGTTTTTGAATGAAATTGGACCAGTTTGTCTGACTCAATGATGATAAATTAGAATTAAACGAGTGAAAAATTATACGTCTAATGAGCTGGTAGAATAATTTGACTTTTTATAACTTTCGTCGATCGTAAATGACGTTTTTTGTGAATTTTAACCTTTTTTTTTAATTTTCCCGAAAACTCAGACCAGTTGGGCCAAACCTGAGGTCAGATTCGGATTCACCGGAAAAAAATACATGGAAATAAATGGGTCTGAATACGAGATCCGATACTTTTTTTTGTGGGCTTGTGTGATTAGTCTAACTTTTAATGGATAAGAAAAATATATATGACCTATTTACATTAAACTAACATGACCTTTAGACTTTTGAATTAACAGCTGAATTTATCTCAAAAAATTAACACAAACACTACTATCCTTTTTACGGACCACGAGTACTTATTGACTGTTTTTAACTAATTGAATGAATATATCTAGTAGAAATATACCTACATTTTATTATCAAGTAATACTACATAAAACAACGAAATATTTACAAAAGTAGGATTCGTACACAAACATATTGATATCGTGGAGCATATTTATTTTATGTGGTTGGTCTTACTAAAACAAACAAACAGTAATCCATTATCATATTGGATGGCCATTAGTACGTGAGTAATAACAGGAGAGGGTTTTTTGTGATTCATAAACTCTATTAGTCACGAAATGCACCCATAAATATTTACATAAACTGAAAAAAATTGCTATAGAGATGAAAACGTGCATAAATAAAAAGGAGCAGAATTATTCAATGTGACATAAAAAAGAAAAAGAAAGCGTTTAGTTAGTTGTTAATGGCAGAATCATGCCGCAGTTAACATTCCATATGTATGTTTTGTAATTAAAATAATAAATTGTTTGTATTTTTCTATTTAATTTATGACTCATGAAAGCGTATTTTAAACAACGAAAAATGGAGCTACATAAATAATTAAAGCCAGACACACATGGAAAGACCATGCCATGTCAAGATGGATAGATTGATAAACTTTATTTATAATTATAATTTAAAATGGACTAATTTTTGAAATAAAAATGGAACAAACAGAAAAAAATAAAATACGAAAATGTACTTACACCCATTAAACGCACAGAAGCCACAACAATATGCATTTTGTGAAATGACGAAAACCAAAAAGTGATATTTATTCAAATGTCATTCAGCAACTTTTTTTCGGCTTAAAGTAAGCAGACGCACATTTGGCGCCTCTTCATATGATCGAGCATAAATAGCTTGACACTCTGGTGATATAATGACTTCTGTAACGCTGCTGATTTATAAAATCGGCTGAGGGTTGCTTTCCGTGTGTAGCAAAAATGAAACTGTCTCTGAACGGTAAAATAAAAGTGTTTTCATTGAAAACAAAGTTTGGTATTGTCGGGGCGAGTGTTCGTTGAAGAGTCCTAGCGTGGAGTCGCTCGTAGGTATATGTATTCAGTTCCTGGCGCCAATCTGCCGTGGACCTTTTCCTGGAACCCTGGTGCGTCTCGCGTCTGTTCTGTGTCCTTGCAACTGTTAGACGGGTCCGACGTCAGGCTCGCGCTCTTGGCGCAATACTTAAAATGGATCACTTGCAGACATGTGTACCCACACGACAAATTAAAACTTAACTCGATTCAATATGAAAATAGATTTGATCATTTAAATAGAGTTTTGCAAGTATCGCTGTTAATCCCTAAAAATTTTATAAATTAGAGTGACATTAACACTACTAAATCCTGTTCGATTAAAAGTTAACCTTGCGAATTTAACATAACACTGATTGGAATATAAATATTATATCCTAATGTAATATCTCTAATAACTCTTTACATAAATTTTTATTTGATTTTAACATTTTTTATTCGCATCGGACGTCATTGTTATCAACTTATGACGTACTAGACTATGGCCATATTATTATACATATAAAATTCTTATTTGTCTCTTTATTACTAAATAAATGTAGGAAGTGTATTAAGATTCTACTTGGGCTTTCTATTACCTGATGACGCAGTTAAGACATAGTCCAGCATGTGATTTGTTTTAATTGCCGGTTAAATAAAGATTTTTTTGCAAAAAAAGTGTAGGTCAGGTTATCTACGACATTATTTCAGTTTATGCTGGCAATCTAAAAAGGTGTCAAACAGCCCATTGTCTCCTAGTAATAGCAATTACGTAGTTTCTACT
>NW_019418286.1:0-17548 GCF_000390285.2 Anoplophora glabripennis | reverse complement strand
ATCTTATATAATAAAATACAAAATGAATGTTTTAGTGAAATAAAAAATTTTATGTAATAGGGACATTGAAACTAAAATTCGAAAAGAAGTGCTCTTGCATATAGATTGTATGAGTATTAATGTAGTTATATAATTACAACCAGAAATTAAAAAACAACATTTTTGGATTGTCTTGTGCTAAAGGTGAGATATATGTAGTTAAATTTTAATCCAAGTCAAGGTTTTAGTGGGATAAAGATCAATAAATAAAAGAACACTATATTTTAAATCATTGCCAACGTTTCGGTGTTATTTTACACCATCCTCAGGGCTCGAAATTTGAAGTGTCTTTTGTCCAACTTAACAGTTCTAAATATTAAGAAGATGATATCTAGATACTTATATGTGTATTTATAATTCATGGAACAATTTCAATGCGGTTTTCTTTCACAGTAAAAATTGTTATAACGTCTTAGGTACTATTCAGCAGAATGACAGTAGAAAAATACGTTGATTCTAATGTGTGTAGATATCATGCTTCTTTTTCCTCTTACTTTTTTCTTTTTCTTTTTCCCTTTTATTTTTACAAGAGAATTTTATCAATTAAATTATAATAAACCAAGTTTAAATTATCTATATCCTTCTTCGTATTAACACTATTAATTTTTTTAATAAAAATCATTTCCTCGAGTAACCTTTTTGAAAGAATAGGTTGATGCCCAAGCAGTTCAGTTTTGTCAAATTCAAAATGGTGATTGAATTCTTTTGAATGTTCTACAAGTGCCGTTGGATGTAAATTATTTGGTTTTTTTAAATCTCTTTCATGTTCTGAAATACGTGTATTTATATATCTACCCGTTTGACCAATATAACTTTTTTTACAGTTTCCACAAGGTATTTTATAAACCACATTAGATTTTAATTTGAAAGGAGTCTTAGTTTTTAATTTACTATAAAATCTGCTACCAATAGTATTTTCATTCTTAAAAGCTATCTTTTGGTTATTTTCTGAGACCAACACCTTACCTAGCTTTTCTGAAAGTTTAGGTATATAGGGTATTTTATAATATTGTTGTTGAGCTACGTTAGCACGTCTGTTTTCATTTTGTCCTACTCTGACAACCTTATTAATCAATGAAATTGGAAAATTATTCTTTAACAAAATTAATTTAATGTAGTTTAAATTTTGTTCACGGAATTGTTCACTAGATAATTTTAAAGCTCTGTGTTTTAAATTGTAAATTATATTTACCTTTTGTTTAAAACTATGACAGGAGTAATAGTTCAAAAATCTTTCAGAAAAAGTCGGTTTATGATACCAATTTGTTAATAATTTATTATCTGATGTTTTTATAATTTTTAGATCTAAAAAAGGTATACTACCATTTTGCTAATATTATAAAATACCCTATATACCTAAACTTTCAGAAAAGCTAGGTAAGGTGTTGGTCTCAGAAAATAACCAAAAGATAGCTTTTAAGAATGAAAATACTATTGGTAGCAGATTTTATAGTAAATTAAAAACTAAGACTCCTTTCAAATTAAAATCTAATGTGGTTTATAAAATACCTTGTGGAAACTGTAAAAAAAGTTATATTGGTCAAACGGGTAGATATATAAATACACGTATTTCAGAACATGAAAGAGATTTAAAAAAACCAAATAATTTACATCCAACGGCACTTGTAGAACATTCAAAAGAATTCAATCACCATTTTGAATTTGACAAAACTGAACTGCTTGGGCATCAACCTATTCTTTCAAAAAGGTTACTCGAGGAAATGATTTTTATTAAAAAAATTAATAGTGTTAATACGAAGAAGGATATAGATAATTTAAACTTGGTTTATTATAATTTAATTGATAAAATTCTCTTGTAAAAATAAAAGGGAAAAAGAAAAAGAAAAAAGTAAGAGGAAAAAGAAGCATGATATCTACACACATTAGAATCAACGTATTTTTCTACTGTCATTCTGCTGAATAGTACCTAAGACGTTACAACAATTTTTACTGTGAAAGAAAACCGCATTGAAATTGTTCCATGAATTATAAATACACATATAAGTATCTAGATATCATCTTCTTAATATTTAGAACTGTTAAGTTGGACAAAAGACACTTCAAATTTCGGTGAGTGAATAATACCTGTTATTTTTAGAGCTGTTTTAAAATTTTTTTTTTTCGTGTTTTATGGTAATTCTGACAGGAACAATTTTTTACAATTTTTTAGAATTATTGTAAATGTATTTGTATATATATATATATTTTATTTTAATACCTTAACGAATTTTATTAAAAACATTGTTTGTATTTTAGAGCCCTGAGGATGGTGTAAAATAACACCGAAACGTTGGCAATGATTTAAAATATAGTGTTCTTTTATTTATTGATCTTTATCCCACTAAAACCTTGACTTGGATAACTAATCAAGATCGCAAAATAGTGGAAACATAATTTAAATTTTAATTCCCATCATCAGATGGAAATAAAAAAGGTGCAATTAAATGCTTATATGGCATAGCCAAATAAATTCCTTCAGAAAATGAAATGTTTAGAAATGAATTAAATTATAAAAAATTTATAAAAAATCAATATCATATTTACAGAATTTTTAAGAAAACTTAATATTCTGCATACACATAAGCTTCGATTATGAAATACCGATTTTTCGAAACGTATGATTCACGAGTATTTTCATTTTTTATTTTTCTGATTTTTTTCAGTTAGTTGAAAATATTTTAATAAAACTAGTTTTTGATTGATTCTTTCAGTGCAAAGCTTTAAATACATGTTTATATTTTTCGTGGCCAAATCTTATTATTTTTATGTCGTTTTGAAGCACTATTAATTTTCTTTTACGTTCTAGGTAGCCATCTTATTTACATACGTAATCCTTTTATTATTTTCGAGAATTATGGATTTTTATTTTACCTTTGCGCATATTTATCAGAAGTAAATAATAACAAAATAACCATTTGAAGTTAGAAGATATTTATTTATGGCATAAATTTTTTTCTTTATTTGTTGGGTATTTTATCACCTGTAAACAAAATTTAAAAGATTATTAAATACACTTTTACCTCAAAAGGATTCGTCAACGATTATTTTTTATCAAAACAGTTTTGCATAACTCAAAAAGTAGACAAATACAAAGTACAGTTCAAAAATTTGCCGTTTCGAAAATAGATGTTTTCGTCTTTTGAACTGGCAATGACGTTTCGTTTTGAAGTATTTTTGATAGTTTAAATTAGTTTGTTTTTATCCTTTTCTATAGTTAGAGATATCTATGATATGAATTTTATTTATGTATTATTTACTTTATCTTTTAGTATTTATAGGCAATAAATAAATGAAAAAAAAGCCTACGTATTACTATATGAAATATTACATGCCGCACCATATAAGCGTACAGACTATTAACTCATCAAACTATCTAGAACCGTTAAAGTTTTATTCACCATTAACAATTAACATTGTCTGTCGTCCATTTTAACAGCCTGAGTGACACTTCCATTGTTACTACTTATCTATTATATCGAATCTATTTATCAGCATACTCACACCGTCGAAAAAAGAAAAGCACAAATTCTCGCAAACAAAAGGCTCAATCGCTCACAATTACAGGGTAGAATTTTTCAAAACGCGTGTATTGTCTTTGCATTAAGGACTTATATTGTTGTTGCTTCTTCACTGTGCGAGATCTTCTTAATGAATCATTGTCTGGATCTCATCGGACGGTAAGTTGGTAGTTTTTGCGTTTCCGTCAATTGTTGCTTCTTTAGAGGCGTTACAAGAGTCAAAAGGGATAGATTGCAACAAGGAGGAACGCAAATAATAATTGCACTACTTACTATCTATGCTACAAAGCAATCAATGAATTGGTAACACTTCGGTCAAAAATTAACCGGAGAATTTAAATATAAATTTTCCAAATTATAGTAAATTTTCTGTATGTTTAAATATTTGCACAAAGGTCATGTTTAAACTTGATACGTAATATTTATGAAGTAGCAACATCTAGTTTGTCAACATTAAACATATCAAATACCCTTGTAGCCACTTTTTTAGAATATCTATCAAGTTCTTGTGGGAAAACGTAAACTAATTTGGAATTTCAACAGTTATTTGGTGACGCAACCAGTTTTATAAACTGATTTTGATTTACTTATCTAGTCTTGCAGGTGCACACGACTGCGATTTGGAAATCTCTCTCTGACCTTAATCTCTAAAATTTATATCCCGAGTCAACCGGGAAAACTATCGGAACTAATGTTGAATTGTCAAAAACAGCTAGTTCTCAATAAAATATTGCTTTGACATTTATTTATTTTAATTAACATCTGATTAAGCAATGGTTTCGTCAATACCGTCTCTAATTTACGACCGGACAAAACGTTAAAAAACGCCTGTGGCACAAAGGTTCTAATTTTTGTTTGCGTAGCTTTCCAAACGCAGTTAGAATATTTTCATTTTTAATGGCTTGAGGTGGGCTTTACGTCCCACTTTTCTTTTATTAAGAAATTTACAAAAGTATAGGATGTCTTATAATTTTTGTAATTAATTTCATATATATTTAAGTAGGTGTTAATTTCCTGCATTAAAAAATGTCATAATTTAAGAAATAGTTGTAATATAGTATAAACGATAAGAATCATTAAATATTTAGTTTTTATTTTGGTAATAATGTCATTGGAAGAATGCTTTGTAATTTGTAAAATATGTCGTGGGTTTAATTTTAAGAATATTAATTACCGCCTTTACTATATTTCCTGTAACTTGTGTTGTAAGATATAGATTTCATTTTATTTTGCCATTTTTGCAAAAAAAATTACTCTTAACTACAAAATGATACTTCAAATACAATACTGTGTATATTTATTTATTTATTTTACTAAATATAACACCCGCATATTTTTCTAAACAAAACAGTTAATTTTTCCACTCTGGGAATTTGCAGTACAAATTTTATAAACGCCCTGTACTTCTGAAGAGTTGATATTTGACATTACAAACGTACACAGTAAAAATAAGTTCATGAATAAAAAAATTTTTTAAAAACGAGCTTTCAGTGACGTCATTTTATTTTCGTATTCTTCTCAAAAAAAACCCTTTCATTTGATACACGTATTATGAGGGTGCATAAAAAATTACTGGTCTGCCATCTTTGGTAGTCCGCCATATTGGATTTAGAATGACGTCACTTAGTTAACCGTGCACTGTCGTCCAAACTAAACGTGTATGCAAAATTTCAGCTCAATCGGTTGGGGATAACTTTTTTAAAATTCAGTTGCAAGATTTGACCCATACTTACGAGGCAAGTTAAATAAAAGTTTGTAAAAATTAACTCAAATTCACTCAATAATGTATCAATTTCTGTCCACACTCGATTGAGTGAAATTTTCACTCTACTAGTATGAGTAGGTACAACTAAAATTTTGTGAGTGAAACAATTGTAACAGAAGTGAGTGAAACAATTGTAACAGAAGTGAGTGAATTTTACTCAAATCCGAGTTATTACTAACTATCAAGTGAGTGACTTTTGATTCTATTCTGAGTATGTAAAACCAATTAAGTAAGTATACAGGGTGTTAGAAGTTTCACTGCCTTTTTAACGGACTATTAAAATAAACATAAAAACCTTATATGACATAAACTCAACCATTTCCGAGAAAAAAATTATCAAAATTTACAACTTGATGCCTCTGTAGTATGGAATCCGTATTATCAGACACAATCTATCAAACTGGAAGTTCTTCAAAGGAGTTTCCTCAAACTGTCGTCTTTCAAATCTGATTGCATCTATCCTGAGATTGGTATACCTCATGACTTTTTGCTTTAAAGATACGGTTTCAAAAGCTTAAGTGTTCGTAGGCAGTGCTATTCAAGTATTTTCTTGTTTAAACTATTGAACAATGAAACTGATGATTCCAACATTTTGCAAAAGTTAAGGTTAAATATTCCTAGGTTCCTCTTGCGCTCTGTTGCTACGTTTCATCATCATGTCCCTCGAACCAATGTTTTGAGCAATTCTGCATTATTTCAGTATTGCACTCACTACAATTTAATAAGCAGCCAGTTTGATATATTTAACACAACCATTGCCGGTATTAAAAAAGTGTTTTAGGTTACTTGTTTGTTTTTTTTTATTTGCTGTGATTTATTGTATTTTCATTGTTACCTCATCCTGTAATTAGTATAAACTGTTGGATGTTGTAATTTTAAATAAATAAATAAATAAATAAATAAAAGTTTGATTAATTAAGAAATATACATAACTGGGTGCATAAAATACCATAAAATACACTTTTTTGAACTTCTTTATGCTTAATTCTAAAAAATAATTAGCGTTGTAATAAATTTAAAATTCGATAAAATTCATATCGAGCAATGTGATAACGGCGCGGCGGATAACACGAAGTACTAAGCTGTCCAGCAACCAGCAATGCGGAATTCAGTTGGTATCTGGAATTCGACCGTGTCGGAGAGTTTTTTGCGTATCACTATTTCCTTTTCTTGGGGTGTTTCTCCTTACCCTTTTAAACTGTTTACCATACGTGAGTATGCAATTTATGGGGAAACTCGCCGCAATTCTGCTAGAGCGCGACGCATTTACTGTCGACGTTTTCCCCAGCGGCAGGTCCGTAACAAAAGAATATTCGTAAGTTTCACAACGTCTCCTTGAAATTGGTAGTGTGATTCTTCGTCCTGAAAATCATGGCCCAAACCAACAAGTGGATGTCAATACGGAAGAACAAATTTTAGAGGTTGTTGAAAGAGACCCCAGGCGTAGTACTAGAAGCATGTCTTGAGAAGTTGGAGTGTCCACAGGACTCTGCGAGAGCAGTTTTTATATGCGTATCATCTACAAAGGGTTCAATTGTAAGCTACAGATTTCGCCCCTCACTTAAATATTTGTAGATGTTTTTGGGACTAAAACTGACAGCAACCCCCATTTTATTTCAATAATTTTGGCTACGGGTACCTATATTTGAGTGAAAGTTATCAGTTATAGTTCAAATATTATCACGAATGAGTGAATGTATCAAAATGTTCAATATTGAGTAAAAATGTACTTAATAATAATTGAATTAAGGACACATTTTTTTCCATTTAAATGGCATGAGCAAGGACTGCACGTTTAGATACTTTTTCTTCTAACAAATAAAAACACAATGCAGCACGCATGCAGCATCCATATTTAAATAATTGCGGCGATCGAAGCAGAATCGCCTAAAGTTATAGGCAAAATGAGGACCAATTTATCGCGGCATTTGAATGTGGCCACGATTATCCTCTTCTATACAGCATAATATTAATACACAAATAATAATTGAACGTATACGTGTTATTTAAGAATTCCATCTAAATAGCAGCCTGTTTGTCTTCATGATACGAAATAGATTACTTATGTTGTCGCTTTGAGCGGATATCTGCTGTTTCGATACTCTACACTGGCAAAAAGATTTGTTGAAAAGTTGCAAATTGTATCTTTTGTTGGACCTTTATCGCAAAATTATATATTGAAAAATATTTTCAATGTGTGTGTGTGTGTTGATTTTAATTTTTATTTTTAATTAAGCTGTAAATTGTTCCATACAAATCTCTACTGTCTACTATCTTTTATGTCTTACCTTGTACTTTCTTCGGTTCTATATTTACACTTAAACTAGTACAATGGAATACACTTTGGAATGAATAGAGAATTTGAAATTTAATAAAGTGTTTATTCAAAAGTTGGTTATATGACTTTATACTTGAAAACTTTTTATATATAATACGTTTTCCACAACAAATAATATTTTAAGAACAAAATTTTTTCGGGTCAGCTTACAAACAGTATAAGGAATAATTATAAAAAAAAATAACTATTAAATAACTTTATTAGATCTATATCTATATAATACTGAGTACGTCTCCTTATATTATTTGTTGCCTATTAGACAGGGGCATCTCTTATATCTACTCAGGAACGAAAATAATTCAGACTAAAGTAAAATGGCTGTTCATTTGACAGATTTTGTCAGAGCTCGTGAAAATAGTGAAATATTTAAGTTACAAGTGATTGGATTATGCTTATTTCTGTACAGGTAAGTCCTGTGGTTTGGTATTTATACTTTGCAAAGATTTGATGCGAGAGAAAGCATGATTTATTGGTGATAGCTAGCAATATTATAGTGCACTGTGTTTTAGGTACCTGGTACGTTGTAAAATTTGAAGGCCATTTCAAACACTTGTAAAATTGATGTAAACAATAAACCACGGTAATGAAAACACTACGAAACCACAGTGATTCTTAAATATATGTAATAATATATAATACATTTCAATTATTATAAAAACTTAAAACATTTTTATACTGAAATTTCTAAATTTTATTATAACATTTTGGTGATGCATACAGGGTATTTCTAAAATAGGGTTCCAAACTTCTGCTGCGTTTATAACTCATTAAAATAAGCCAAAAAGTTCCTATTAACAAGTGCCCTAAAACGCACCCTTAGGAAGTTATATGCCCTTAAAAGNAAAAAGTTCCTATTAACATGTGCCCTAAAACGCACCCTTAGGAAGTTATATGCCCTTAAAAGGGCTCAAACAAAACTGTTTTTTTTTCTGTTATTGATAAAACGGTCGCAAATAAATAGAAAAAAATTGATGGGTTTTACATAACTTTTTACGTTAAATAACATGGGTTACTCCGTTTTTCGACATGCAAATCATAAGAGTCCCATTTAGGTTGGTGAAGGGGGTTTTCGGCACGTAATTTTTTTATTTCAATTTTTTTACAATTTTCTCTACAGATTTATAAAATCTTAACAATTTTACGTAAAAACTATTATCTTTGTCCAAATCGATATTTCCAATGGTTTTCGAGTAAATTGAGTTTGAAAATTACTCTGCTCTTTAAGTTATTAGGCCAAAAATTACAAAAATCTGTTTACCATGGTAAATAAAAGACTGACGTTGCCACAACGCTTAACAATTTAAGTTATTGATAAACTGTCAATTGAGCTTTGCAGTGTTTAATTTATTTGTTAAATGATGGGATCCTTCATAACTGCAATTTATTTGAAAAAAAAAAACCAGTTTTGTTTGAGCCCTTTTAAGGGCATATAACTTCCTAAGAGTGTGTTTTAGGGCACATGTTAATAGGAACTTTTTGGCTTACTTTAATGAGTTATAAACGCAGTAGAAGTTTGTAACTCTATTTTAGAAATACCCTGTATAAATTTTTGAATAATTTGTTAAAGTACACTGTATGTATATATTGAACTCGGTTCGATATTAATATCACTAAAAGCATAATGTGCTTCAATATGTTGTTTGTTATTATTATACGCTCCAAAAATTAACCCTATGAAAATTAATCCACAACAATTTAGTAAAAATAGAATAAATTCAGTATCAATACATTAAATGCACTAAGAAGTGGTACCTGTGCGAATAATTAGATATATTTAATGGATAGGCTATAATTGGATATAATTAATGGCAGTTTGTTATTCTGACACCATAAGTCATACCTGACAACACTTTCTGCAACCTATAATAGTCTTCAATGGGGTCAACAGATGCAAACAGTTTTAGGACATCAGCATAATAACAATGCATGTATTTGTATGTTTTCTGTTATATAATTTATGAGTATAATAAATAACAGAGGCCCGAGTACTGATCCTCGCGGAACCCCTAAGGTGACTAGTACGTCAGCTGATTTATAACTGTGATACCGATCTTTCGGAATTCTGTTACTTAAATATAAATTAAAATAATTTAAAAAATCTAATGTCAGGCCTAGGCTAGATAATTTTAGTAACAAAAGGCCTTGATCATGTCTGTTAAAGGTTTTTGATAGATCAATATGAATAATATGAGTTTGGTGACCATTATCCAAATAATTTGCAAAGAATTGAGTGGTAGATACTTGTAAGGTTTGTTGTTGAAGATTGGTCAGAAATAAATCCATGCTGAGAATATGACACGTTCATGAAAACAGAGAATATTGTAAATTTATCATGGCATTTTCCCGACGTTCCAAAGAAACTATTAGTCTGTAATTTTCGATATTCCTTTTTGGCCACTTTTTTAAAGATGGGGAATATTTTTGACTTAGTCCAAATTTGAGGGAGAGAAATTTATAAAATGAGTTAAAAGAAATACTGAGTGGCAAACCTCTCAACAAAAAACAAGAATACCATCAGGACTAGTCGTTAATCGATTTTCAATTTTTTTAATGCATTGTGAACATCTTGCTCTGAAATTTTGGAAATATTGAGGAAAGGTACATTATTCATAACATCTGACTCAGACCAATAGAAAGTAGATGACTGGTTGAACGTAGATTAANCTAGAATACCATCAGGACTAGTCGTTAATCGATTTTCAATTTTTTTAATGCATTGTGAACATCTTGCTCTGAAATTTTGGAAATATTGAGGAAAGGTACATTATTCATAACATCTGACTCAGACCAATAGAAAGTAGATGACTGGTTGAACGTAGATTAACAGAAATAAGCAAACTCGTCTTCTGTATCCATTACGCAGGTCAACATTTTATCTAGGCATGTGCACGGGAATCGAAGATGGTATTCTAGGGTTTTTGGGGTCGCTGATTATGATGAGCGGGTCGGTTAGGCTCCATCACGTCAAGTTCAAGGTCATTTAAAGGTCAAACGGTTGAAAAACCTTCCAAAAATCTGAAAAAATCCATGGACATGGATTTGAAGTCGCTGAATCTGAATCCAGTGTTTATTTTTACTTTCCATGCATCCTCGAGGTCATTCAAGGTCATCCCAAGGTCATTTGAGGGGTTTTTGAGACAAAAATGCTAAGTACCATCCGAAAAATCTGAAAAAATGCATACGTATGTTTTCGATGACCCAGAATCTGAATCTGAGATCAGTAGACCTCATTTCAAGGTCATTTGATGGTCAAATGGTCAAAAAACCCAGGATACCATCTTCGATTCCCGTGCGCAAGCCTAGATACAATGTTGACCTGTGTTATTAATATACTGCATACTGCTTATGACAATTTATCGAGTTAGGGAAACTAGACTTCATTCAATTACCAAAGATTGCTGGGATTTGACTGCATATACAACTTCGCTTTTTCAATATATTCTTCATGTATAGCATCAATATCTCTCTTTATTTGTGATTTCATCAATGCAAGTTACATTTTGAGCGGATTTGGAACGATTCTATAGGCGAGACTTGAATTTAATATTATTTATTATAAATCCAGAGAATGTGATGTGTTAGATGAAAAACTTTTGTTGTGCATGTTATATTCCTTTAACAACTTTAATAGATATGGTTTTTATTAGCTAAATTTTGAAACAAAACCACGAACATCTGTATCTTTTTGTGAATAAATTTTATCTCAACCAGAATAAGGGCTCATGACTGGCATGCATTTTTAAACCATCTCGTTCGAGACAATAATGTTTACGGTGGCACTCAAACTCATTACAATCAATTACGGACATCAGGAGAGCCCCCCTTCGCCCAACTTTAATTCTTATCGCCACTCTATTACAGAATAAATATTTTCTCTCATATATACGCTTTTATCGCGTAAGGCCCATTGTGAATCATTTCCTGGGCCACGGTTTCACCCCAAATAATTAGAATTAATCAAGGACGAGGCCGATAACACCATAAATGATGAAGTGCAATCGTGGATTCGTACTGGAGGCGGCGGAGGTTCCGTGCATTCTCCGCTATCTCCGTTTCGCTCGCCGGCCTCCTCTGGGACAGATAAATACTAACGAGATCTTTCTGAATTGCCATCCACCCTTGCTTGTTTGCCTGCTACCTCCACCTCCTCGCTGACGGTACCGGCGCTGCCGCCGTGGCTGCAGTTAGGGAGCAAAAGCCAAGAAAATCGAAGCATCCAATTGACTAATAGATAATAATATAAGGAGCGTTCAAATAAAAACGTGGTCGAAGTTGGTTCTGACACATTGGACGTAGGGAGTAGCTTATAGCGACCAACTTAACCTCATTTCTCAACGAGCTGTATAGCAGCTGTCAGTTTCAATAACGTTAATGACTATATAACTTTATTTTAAAGAATAATCGTGATAACAATAACAAACAATTAAAGGAGCTGCGGAAAGTGTCCCCCTCCTTGTTATAACAATAAATTAAAGCAGCTGCTGAAAGTGTCCCCCTCCTTGTTCCAAGCACTTTTCACACCTGTTCCTCAAAGAATTAAAGACATTTTCTAAGATGCTCGGGGTATTGTTAATTTCACGAATCTTGTCTATAAGTCGAGCCTGCAGATGGTTTAAATCAGGAATAGGCAGTTCAAAAATAGTGTTTTTAAGGTAAGGCCACAAAAAGAAATCACACGGCGTAATATCACATGACCTCGGTGGAAATTCATGTTCAGCATTGAGACTTATTAGTCGATTTTGGAAAACTTCCCTCAACATATTCATCGTCTCGCCTGCCGTATGTGCCCTTGCGCCATCTTGTTGAAAGTAAAAGTTTGTAATTTCGTTTTCTTCCAGCTGGTTAACAAAAGGAGCGATAATTTCTTCTCTATACCTTTGCGCAGTAAGAGTACCATTAAAAAAAATAGGTCCATAAATCCTCCTTCGATTGAGAGCACACCAAACTCCAATTTTTTGAGCGTGTAGAGGGCCCTCGACAAAAAAGTTATCTGGTTTTTCAGAAGACCACATTCTCATATTCTGTGAGTTTACGTAACCACTTAAATGAAACCAGGCTTCATCAGAAAAAAAGGTGATATTATGAAGTTCACCGTAGTTGTTTAAAAACCATTCACAAAATACAGCCCGTCGCGGAAAATCAACTTCATGAAGTTCTTGCTGACAAGTTAAACGATAGGAGAACAAACGCAAATCTTTTTTTAACACTGTGTGGCAGGTACCGACTGATACTCCCACCATTTGTGATAAAACACGTACAGAAGTTCTTGGCGCATTTTCCATTATTTGTTGGACATTTTCTTTTAATTCTTCAGTCCGCTTTTTAGGTCGGCCGCTTCCTTCTTTTCTTGTTACACTGCCCGTTTCACGAAAAACATTAACACAACGCTGAACTGCACTTTGAAAAATTTTGTACTCAACAACGCCGGGAAATTGATTTTGAAATTCTATGAAACATTCCTCAATAGAATACTTCCATATTCCATCAATCTTGCGTCCATTTCTAAAGTAGGACTCTATGATAAACACTTTTTGTTCTTGAGAAAACACCATTTTAAACGCTTTTTAAAACGAAAATATTCAAATTGATAGCGGCGATATAGCGCTTTGACAGATGACGTTTAAGTTCATTTGCTATACGCTACGCCATACGTCCAAATTTTCAGAACCAACTTGACCACATTTTTATTTGAACGCTCGTTAGTACGCGCCTAAAGTATGGAATAAATTCAGTAAAATCGAAACAAATTTTTTTGGGAAAAATCCTCGAATAGGTCGATTTTTAATTTAAAAAATACATATTTTAGCATAAAAAGCGATTTTCAATCGACATTTGTTTGCGAGTAATGACGTCATCGACATTTTTTTAAATATAATTGCACTTCTTATATGATTTAAAAAAAATCACAATTTAAAAAGTATTCACTTGTTAAACATTAGGGAACTGCTTGATTAACAATAAAGTATGTCAGTAGAAGCGAAGCATTTTCAAAAAATTGGTGTTGTATACAGAGTGTCCTATTTAGGACGTATTCTACCATCGCTCTGGTAATATCAATAACACAAAAACGTGTTTCTAATAAAAGTTGCGCCAGATCAATTTAAAATTATTTTCAATTATACAAAATGTTTACTAGATGTGCTTAAAGCAAACAGGTAGAATATTGCAACAGCCTTTAAATAGTATCACTGGCAAGGACGGTCGTAAAAAGCCAATAAAACTAACAATTTTTGTAATAAATAAATTCCTTCTGATGAGCATCATTATATGTTGAAATTAACAATTAATTTCTTGAGAAATATCTAGATGTGGGTATATATCACCTTTTACAACTGCCATTGTCACGGATAGCCATTAAAAAAATGATTAACTAATTGTTATTAATAAATAATTATTTCTACCTATAAATAACAAAAGGTGCAGCTATCTAAACTGATATTTTCCGCTTCGGTGCATTTTACACTAATGTCAGACAGCGCATATATGCCGTAAAGTACCTCCTGATCTATGGCTTTAATTCTATTCTTTCTGATCTTACCGACATTTTGTGGAAAAATAATGTTATGCCTGGGAAGGATGTTGTAGTCTATAAAATGTTCAGCTGTAAATCAAAATTTATACTCTTAAGGCGGTTTTANGAAATCAAGGGGCGATAAATCCGGTGATCGTGGAGGCCACTCAATGCTGCCTCTTCTCCCAATCCAATTCCGTAGAAAACGTTGGTCCAAATACTAACGGACAATTAACGCATAATGCGCAGGAGCACCGTCCTGTTGAAAAATCAAATGATCTTCATCATACTCTGGAACATTTTCAATAATATCAATCAAGGCAGGGTCCATAGCGTCTTCCAGTAATTGCAAATATATTTGGCCAGTCAAATTAACAGGTAAAAACAAAGGACCCATCAGCCGGTCACCGAAAATTCCAGCCCATACATTTAATTTTTCCGGGTGCTGTGTATGCACCTCGTGAAAAACTCTTGGGTTTGAATCGGATCAATAGCGGCAATTGTGACGATTTACCGTCCCGTTCAAGAAAAAACTGCATTCATCAGAAAAACAGATGTTAAAAGGGAACTGTGGATCGTTCCCCGCTCGCTCACTCATTATTTCGCAAAATAGCAAACGGCGGTCATAATAATCATCTTCATGAATTTCCTGGACTAAATGTATTTTGTATGGATGGAATTTATTCTTCTTCAAAACGGTTTGTATGCTAGTTCGATTGATCCCAGACACAGATGCCGGCTGCCTCGTACTTAATATAGGATCAAGATGAACTTGTCCCAAAACTGCAACTTCACTAGCGTAGCGTCATTAACTTTAGGTTTTTCAATTTCTCGTTTTTTATTGGCTACGTTCCCTGTCCCTTAAATTTTTTTTACTAACTCTAGAACATACTTCCTCCTGACATGTCGATCTTGATGTTGTTCATTAAATAGCTGAGCTGTTCTATTCGCACATTTATTGTTCGTAAAGTAAAGTGATGATATCTACCCTTTCCGCATTGCAATAAACCATAGTGTTTAATTTTCAAAAACACAATTAAATAAACTACCAACCAACGCTTCTAAATAATACTTGAAAATAATTTCGAATCCACTAATTTCCCGTTCATTGTGTGTGTATTGCATTCATTTCTGTTTTTTTACAATCGTGTTTTTTTTTTACGAAAGTGAAAACAAATCGCCAAAAACCAATGTAACGCAAGAAATACTAAATTTATGTTTACCATTGCTTGAGGGTGAAAGTGGCGGAGTCAAAAATGCAAGCAATGAATGTCCCCCTTTAATCTAAAATCGACGGGTCTGAGCGTTTTTCTACAATCTTAACGCAGTTCCTAAAAATGGCTCTGTCTCGTTTTCATTTGTCCACCCTGTATACTTTTTAATTCTGCTAATTTTCATCATAGAAATTGATGATATTTATTTTAGTTGTTCTAAACCTGTAAAGAGTAATATAATCTTCGTAAATTTTCATTTATTTTGGTTTCAAAAATATATTTGCTCTTCTGGATTTTTTTGGGTCATATTATATTTCCTCTTCAATATGAATTATATTTTATTTGTTTGATTCTTTGCGAGTTGCCTAACTTCTGTCATAATAAATTTCAACATTTTATTTTTTTCCTGGCTGATTTTCCTTGGGATTTCTTTTTGTCTTCAAACTGTTGTCTTATTAATTGTTTCTGTGCACCCAAGTGGACATTTGCTGGCTCTATCTCTTCTTCGCCTTGGCCGATAACTTGCATTCCATGTTACCTGTAACCTTAATCAACCCAATATTATTTAGAATGCCGTATTGTGTGAAAACTACGATCGGTATGTCATTAAATTTGATTGGTTATTTCCTTTTTATTTCCTTTTTATTTTTTTTTTAGATATCTACAAATATCTTTTTACATAATTATTGTCCCTTGTCTTTTCAAATTCGTTATAAATTTTGTTGTATATCGTTGCTAAATTTTGTTTTTTTGTTATTTTTTTTATTAACTTTAAACTACCATTTAAATCTTTTTGTGAATTTGGTTTCTGCCGCTTCACGTTTCATTCTATGTAACATTCAATCTATTACAGTTTCCCTTCTCTGTAACTTTTTTTTATTATAACAAATTGAATTTCTACCAATTTAACTTTTGTTGTATGCTCCAACACAATATTTGTTATGTTGATTAAAGTTTGCAGATAATATTTTTTTTTGTAAAGCAACACAAATAATATTGTGTAATATACCTTGTCAAAATGGACTGAGTTTTAAACAAATATCTTGTGACAAAAAAAACTAACAATACACTGTGACATATTTTCCAAAATGAGTCAGCACGTATGGATCACATTGTTCATAAACAAACGACTGCTATTGATACATAGAAGTAAATAGCCCACTCGAGTGGTCGATTTGAAACAAAAGAAATCCCACGCAAAAATACCATAATTGACAGGAGAATGTTAGTTTCTACAACCGTTACGGTAGTTTTTAGTGAGATGTCATTTTGTTTTTGTTCGAAACAATGTTATTATTTATTGAATGACCGCTAATTGAACGCAGTTTCATTGTCAGATTATGTTAATAATATTTAAGACACTTCGATAATACTACACTGAGAAAAAACATATTTTAATGTCCGAATGCACTACAACCCGCGTTAGTCCAATTTTTTGTACATTTGTTGTTGAAACAGGAATTTTGTCATTTTGCTAACAACACAGGGAGGCAGAGAAAGTGAAAAAAAAAAAACGTTTTCTCAGAATATTTATTATAAGAATGCAAAATGTTCATTTGCCGAATGTGTTAATAATTCCTAGGCCACCTTTGACTTTAATTAATATTTCACGTTCGGAATGGGCTTCTTCTGTCAGCAGACCAGCGAAATAAGACATATAAATTCAATGGCCATCTAGGATATAGAGGAGTTATGTAAATTTTTCACAATTTTAAGGTGATTATGTAAGCGAAAGCGTATTATTTGGTCGTAAATTTGAACTACCAAGGCCCAATGGATTTTGTTTTGGCTAGAAAGGACGAAGGCCTGCCATAATGTATGTATAATACGTCGTCTGTCGGTTCTTTGTCTACCGGCGTCTAAAGGCTATGTCAGAAATAGAAAATTGATGAAATATATACTAATTAATATGCGAGAAAAAATATGTGATGAGGAAGTTGCTGATCAAACTTTTATTATTATTTTCCTCAATAATTTTATGGGAACTTAAGAGGACAAATAATTTTTCTGTGATTGTGTAAAATGACAACTTTTATATAATATCCAATGTAAATAAATTAGGTTTTGTGTAATAATAGTACATTTACACCAGGAAAATTAGCGGAAATAAAAGATAAACCCGAAAAAAGTCCTATCCGCGAGATTATTGTAAAATTGTCTAAA
>NW_019418285.1:0-17210 GCF_000390285.2 Anoplophora glabripennis | reverse complement strand
TCGAAAGTGGAGGGGGGAGTCTCAGCACCGGCTATAATAACCTACTCAAGTATTATGCCAAATTGTCCAAGGAATCTAAAAATTTACCCCAAATAAGTATTAGGTCATTGACGTAGAAGTTGGGGCAAAAAAATCCTTTCTACGCCACTAACCTACAAAAAATTTGTAAATTTTGCAGTAAATTATTATAGACATTCATAAGTATTAACATCATACCAGATTTGAATCAAATTGTTACAACCATACCAGAGATATCATAAATAATATGATGTAAAAAACCGACCAATACGGCCCTGTAGAGCGAAAACGGTGAGACATAGAACCTTTGTTTATAAGGCAATTCTTAATTACTTATTGAGTTCTATCTGTGGTTAAAATTTGATTCACTCGAACTGAAACACCATGTATACGATAAATAAAGCCATATGATTTAAAGGCACCAGAAACAATTTATTGATATGATCAATAAAAGTAAGTTTACTGTCAAAGTATACAGGGTGATTCAGTCATAATGTCATTAATTTTAACCACGTATTCGGAAAGCTTAATAAAGACAGAAAATCGGAAAAAAAAATTTTTTACTCGACTTTTAAAAATGAAGGAAATCAACCCATAACTCCCGCTACGAGGGCTGCCCTGCCGATGCCCGGATGCCCGGAAAATTTTGTAACGTAATGTCACGAACAGTTGTCGGCTAAAGGAACAGCGTTGCCAAGTTCAGGTTCAAGCTCGCCAGGTTAGTATTTGACATATAACCGACCACTTCGTACACTCGATGCACCTGGGCGACTACAGCTACTACGAAAACAGCCGGTATTTTAGATTTTAAATTAAATTTGTTGATACGATTTTCCTTTGATAAAAGACCGACAACTTTTTGCTACTACACTCGTATTAGTCTAGGGGCTAGGGGCCAGATAGGTTTCCGTAGCCAAACAGAATTCCACGGCTGCAAATAACTTATTTTTAAGTATTTTGACTTCTCGAAACCAAAAAACTTGGTGGCAAAGCCTGAAAGTGGTCAGTTTAATTGTTGTTAACAAATTGAATGTTTAAATGGCTGTAAAAAGTTTATTTTTATAGCTAGTACAATTTTTTATCTGTTAATTATTACGTTTTCTCACAACAAACATATATTTTTTTGAAAATTAAAAAAAGATTAACTTTAACCAAAGTTATTGCAAATTTAGTGCAAATATATTACATTTTCCGTCTCTGCGCGCACCAATTTTACCATATCTCTGGTTCAATTGGACGGATTGAGACGCACATCTCATTTTAAAACTTAAACTTTATTTTACAAGATAGGTAAGTTCCATTGATTAATTAATTTATTTAAAAATTAATGGCAGCTTAGAAAGTTGTGGAATTTCAACGAAAATGTTGGCTTTATTGGTTTATAAAACTTTTTTTGTTATTCAATTTTTATGAAAAGCCAAAAAAGTTACCGGTTATTGTTCCTCGCATCCTAACAATGATTTCATGCCTTGCTTGATTGTTAGAATGCAAAGAACAATATCCGGTAACTTTTTTGGCTTTTCGTCGAAGTTGAATAATAAAAAAAACCTTATAAACAATTAAAACCGGCATTTTCGTTGAAATTTCACAACTTTCTAAGATGCCATTAATTATTAAATAAATTAATAAATAAATGGAACTTAGAACCAGATATGGTAAAATTAGTGCGCACGGAGACGGAAAATGTAAGAAATTTGCACTAAATTTGCAATAACTTTGGTTAAAGTTAATTTTTTTTAATTTCCAAAAAAATACATATTTGTTATGAGAAAACGTAACTATTAGCGAATAAATTGTACTAGCTATAAAAATAAACTTTTTACAGCCATTTAAACATTTAATTTGTTGATAACAATTAAACTGACCACTTTCAGGCTTTGCGACCAAGTTTCTTTGGATTCAAGAGGTCAAATATTTAAGAATAAGTTGTTTGCACATCGGGCTCCTGGACTATATGGTGCACGTGTGCAAATTAAAACTGGGTTAAAAGGTTACTGAACCACAGGTTACCCTAGGTCGGAAACACGACGTACCGAGTTGTTTATTTGTCTCCGTCCCATTGTTTTTTTATGGAATATACAAGTCTCTCTTCTAATTGCAGTCAATATTTAAATACTGCATACAATTTATCCTCTCTTTATAATTTATCTAGTGAGTGTTGGTTTTTTATGACATTATTTCTGTAACGAAATTGAAATGGTTATGAAATGAAATTTAAATTATTTGAACTTTTGGGGTTTTGTAACTTCAATATTAAATCTTATTTAAAGTGAAACAGCTAATTTCTTTGCAGCCATAATAGTCACATTTGGTCAGATGAAACACACTACTACCCGCACACTACTCGTCGGTGGTATAGCTTTCAGAGGAGATTCGGTGTCAATGTCAATGGCGATCGTTTAATTGGGCCGCATTTTCTACCTGAACATCTGAATGGGCCGCGTTACTAATTTTTAGTAGAATTGTTTGAAAACCTTCCCCTTCGGGCTTACAGCAAATGTTGTTAAAATATTAAAATTATGATGCTAATAAAAACTGATTTTTGGCAAGGCATGCTCAGACCTCGAGGTTCTTGCTGGGCAACAATAACAATTTAATATGTTGATTGCATAAATAAAAAATAATTTATAGCATTTTAAATTATTATTGGCTGACGTGAGCAAAACCGTTTATTTATTGTCTTTATATGAGCGAAAATATATAAATATGGCAACGTTGCATCTAGGGCGCGTTGTTCATAGGTTCATATCGTAGCCGTGCATAATATTGTGACGTCAGCCGGTCAGTAACAGCCTGAAAAGGGGGTTAAATAATGATTTGAAAATATTTTTTTTCAGCTTAAATATGCATTTAAATTTTTTTTTAATCACGCCATCGTATTATACTCATTTTTCTCTATCTGCTCTTAAAATTAATGACATTATGACTGAATCACCCTGTATACCCACATCCTTAAATACTTCTATTCTACCAACAACAATATCACCAATGGAGTAGTTATAAATGGAAAAGCTAGTCTTGCGAGTCATCACATGGCATTAGATATATTAAGTTTCAAACGATTTATTTCACACCATGAAGTCATTTGATTGATACATTCTTGAAGGCGGACATAATCTGAAGGAGATTTGATTTCAGAATAAAGTTTAAAATCATCCGCAAATAACAAATGTTCACAAGTGAAGATCTGGAAGATCGTTAATAAAAATTAAAAATAACACAGCCCCACAAAAAAAATTGAAATTATTTTCTCCGATATCTGAGGAGGTGCACTTTATGTTTTTGGGGTTGCTGAATCCGAATCCGGGGTCCGTTTAACCCCATCACGTCAGGGTCAAGGGCATCTGAAGGTCAAATTGCGGAATGACTATTAAAAAATCTGGAAAAATTTATATATATGTTTTCGGGGTCGCTAAATCTGAATCTGGGGTTCTCTTGACCTTGAAGTGTCAGAATCAAGGTCAAATAAAGGTCAAAACCCTAAAATTTGATGATATGATATTTTTGACCCCGGATTCCGAAAGAGCAGAAAATTTTACATCCGAATACGTATTTACCACAAACATAACAGAAATGATATGGGGTTTTTGGGTTGTCATGCTCATGTCTATGGGTTCTACTACTTGTAGCTTTATACTCTGGTGAGGCCAAGGTAGCCACCTCAACAGAGCCGCGGTCACTGGATGACGACGCCTGCGGGCCCGCTTTCCCACCCTGACCAGCCGCCGATACTGGGGTTCCATCCCCCTGCATCGTAAATTTCTCCGTTGTGTTTGCCATGACGGCATACGCGTCCTGTTCCAGGGACTTTGCCGGATAGCGGGACAACTCCGTTGCCCGCCGTCACCACGGGGAGGTGCCCTGGATGCAAACACACGGATGAAATTTTTCACTCTTTCAGAATCCGGAGTAAGAAAATATTATATCGTTATATTACGACGTGATTGGCTCAAATGAATACCAGAATCGTGATCAACGACCCGAAAAATATCAACTCATCAAAGACCCAAGATCTCAATTTACAGCCAAAAGCTGGAAAATGGATTTGATTTTGGATGACCATCACGTGACCTACAAAGGTCTGTTCTAAAAAAAAAGTCAATACATATTCGGACGTAAAATTTTCTGCTCTTCAAGAATCCGGGGTCAAAATGATCATATCATCAAATTTTAGGGTTTTGACCTTTATTTGACCTTGATTCTGACACTTCAAGGTCAAGAGAACCCCAGATTCAGATTTAGCGACCCCGAAAACATATATATAAATTTTTCCAGATTTTTTAATAGTCATTCCGCAATTTGACCTTCAGATGCCCTTGACCCTGACGTGATGGGGTTAAACGGACCCCGGATTCGGATTCAGCAATCCCAAAAACATAAAGTGCACCTCCTCAGATATCGGAGAAAATAATTTCAATTTTTTTTGTGGGGCTGTGTAATATGGGACCCAAATTTGAGTCTTGAGGAACGCCTGATGTTGGAGAAAATGATTCTGGGATGAAATTTTGTTACCTGACCATAAAATATCTATCACTTAAGTAAGAAGTAAACAGTTTAATCAGGGCCTCGGAAAATTCAAAACTTCCCAGTTTGACGAGGAGTATATTGTGGTCTATCTGATCAAAAGCTTTTTGGAAGTCAGTGTAGACAACGTCCACCTGCCCTCTATTATCCAAAACTTCAGAAACGTATTGAGTAAAACCATGTTGCTGTGGCAAAATAAGTTGCCTAGCGAAAGAGTACAGTTTACCATACAGTAAAGTTTCAAATACCTTAGAGAAATTGCTCAATAAAGAAATGCCTCTATAATTGGATACGTCACTGTGGTTTCCCTTTTTCGGTATAGGACAAATATAAGTTGTTTTCCAACAAGACGGGAAGGTGGAATGATGTAAGATACAACTGAATAATATCTGCAATGACTCAGCGAGAGCATATGCACAATCTCTGAGAAAAAAACTAAGAACTCCATCCACGCCCATAGTAAAAGTATCTTTAAATCTTCTGAGATTTTGTAAAACATCTTCATAAGTCAAATTTTGTATCATTAAATGTGATCCTAAATTATTTTGCAATTAAAACTGAGCTGCATTAACCGGTTGCGATTGAATGAAGACATTGTTGAAGTAATCTCCAAAAGCATTAACAACATCTGTGGGATTGGACAACTCTTTGTCGTTATAAAACATTACGGAAGGTATGCGCGAAGATCCGTTTCTCCTTTGAACGAAATTCCAACATTTTTTGGGATTGCTAGATAATGCTCTCCCTGATTCATTTATGAAATTTTTATACGCTTCGTTAATTAAACGCTTAGATTTGGAGCGATGAAATTTAAATAAATTGAGAAGATTGATTGTTTTGCGTTTTTTGTATCTAGTATATGCAGCTGCTTTTGCTCGAATGGATCTAATAACTTCCCCTATGAACCAATGATATCGGTGATAATGGGTTGAGGACGTATACCTTGGCACAGCAATATCAAAGAGACTGTATAGCTTGTCATAAAATAATGCACAGAGATTTTCAACATTATCCACATTCAATATAAGTGACCAATTCGTATTGTAAATAAGTTCATACAAAAGAGGAAAGTTTGCTTTTTTAAAATTATACGAAGTGCTGGAAAAGTTCATGGTAAATTGATTATGTGGATGCAACAGTCTAGAGGTTATATCTAACGTAACCAGAAGCGATGTATGGTGGTTCTCTTCATCAAGCAATGGACATTCAGATCTATCTATAATGCAATTAAAGTTAGAAAAAAACAAGATCCAATATATGATTATGACTATTTTTAACTTTTTTATACTGCAATAATCCATGGAATTCTTTAAAATTATTAATTCTCACACAATTTCTATCATACGGATCTATGGAATAATTTGGTGAATTGAAGTCGCTTACGAATGATAAATTAATATCGTCTCTTAGACATGGTAAAGATTCAAGAGCCTCGAAAAATAAATCGAAGTCTTGCGTGGAGGTATATGGTGGTATATACAAAACAAACACAAATAATTTGCGATTATTGCAGTTTCCAATCTTCACACCAACGACATCAATATCAGGAACAATATTAGCAACGTGGGATAAATCAATTTCGGTACAATGAAAGCTATCTTTAATAGCGATTAGGACACCACCTCCTCTTGATAAACCTGTAAACTCCCTAGATCGGTCTTTGCGAAACACAATGTCTAATTTATCTACATCATCGTCTTCCACATCACCACCACCACTTCTACATCATCATCTGCAACATCACCATCTACATCACCATCTGCAACATCATTATCTACATCACCATCATCTGCATCACCATAATTTACATAATCATCATCTACATCACCATCATCTACTCACCATCATCTACATCGTCATAATCTACATCGCCACTATCTATATCATCATGTACATCATCATCATCTACATCTCCATCGTCGTTATAATCTACATAGCCATCATCTATATCATCATTATGTACATCACCATCATCTACATCGCCATAATCTATATCACCATCATGGTACATCACCTTTATGTATATCACCATCATCTACATCACCGTCACCTACATTACCATCATCTACATCATTCAAGAAAATAGAAAAAAAAAATATATAAATGTGCAATTCTGACCACGATCAATTTTGTTAAAGCATCAGGTGTAGAAATATTCAGAAGATATCTGGTTACTAAATATAATTGAAGTGGTTAGTAAATATAAAATTTTTCATTCAAAGATTTCAGTTCTGAAATGAATCATTTTGTGGAACATCCAGCATAATCTTCCAAAAAGATATCTGGTTAGTAAATATAAAATTTTTCACCCAAAGAATTCAGTACATAAGGTAGAAACGGTAAAAAGAATAAGGAAAGTTTCGCTCTGTTCGTAATTCTGCGGGGGATCATTTTGTGAAACATCCAGTATAAACTTCCAAAAAAGTATCTGGTTAGTAAATATAAAATTTTTCATCCAAAGAATTCAGTACGTAAGGTAGAAAGGTAAAAAGAATGAGGAAAGTTAAGCTTATAAAGGTTTTACAAGGCACCTGTTAACTAGAGTAGAATTGTACTTTATTAACCATATTTATAAAATAAAGAACTATCGGCCACTACAATCGTGTATATGTAAGCGACAAACTCGTCTATACTAAAAAACAGTTATCTTGAAAAAAATTCTTTAAAAAGTTATTGAAGGTTCTAACAATTAGTGACATCTGTTTTACATTATCATGTTTAAAAAATTTAACTATTTTATTATACAAGTTAACTTTAGGTTTATTATTCTTCGTAATATTAATACGAGAGAAAGTAATAATTAGAATATCCGTGCCATGTTTAGTGCCATAATTATGTGTATCCATATGAGTTGCTAGATTAGGCAAATTCTGATGAACGATTCTACCAAATACAAACGCAGCATGGGTAGTATTCTATAATTTATGAAAATATTCTCACTAAGTATAATTATTATTATATACACCAGTCACCAGACAAACATCAGCCTTTCGCAAGACAAATACTCTATGATCCGAACTAGCATTACCCCAAAAAATTACACCATACAACAAAAGATTATGAACTACAGAAAAATAAATAACTCGCATTACATGATTGCCGACAAAAGGCCGCAGCTGAAAACGATAGTTGAATACTAAAAAAAAATGTAACATGATATATTCGGCTAATCCCGTTTCACCGAATTAAAGTGGTAGTTTGTTTTTAACGCATTAACATCTCGTCATATCACAACACCTGCAACATCGGCGGTACTCGATACGTAAACAGAACGGCGGAGGCAATCCTCCGTTGCCCGCCTTTCGTAACCGTTAAATTTAGGTTTTAATTTTCTTTCTATTTCGCTGCTGAAGTGGCTGAATAAGAAAAAGAGTGGAAAGATACCGTATTTCTTTCCATACTCGTCGTCTGTAAGTAGTGACAATATAGTTCAACTAAACTAGGTCAATGTCAGAAGTCATTAACACTGACATTCAAAAATAAAACACGCGCTGCTAAAAAATTTTAAAAAAAGCAAAAATAATTTTTAAAACACAAATTAGTTTTAGTAACGTATTTTCATAACAGTATTTCTTAATAAATACGTAATAAATCATGTAAAAATTAAAAAAGAATAGAACTTTTTACTTTTAAAATAACAAGTCCCTAAGTTATACAAAAAACAATCTGTTTTGCAAAATTATTTTCCATAACTTGCCACGATGTAGTTGATATAAAAGCAACTGGCAACGTTGGCAATGAGGAATACAACTTCGTAAATATGTAAATAATTTCGGGTGCGCTAATTTACACCGTTCAGTTGCAACGTACACAAGAATTAAGGCGCCATTTAAAAAATTAATTATAACTCTAGTATTTATTTGATTGAAAAAAAAAAAGAAATTCAGATTTGTATTCAGGGGAACACGTACTATTGCCTGTAAAAAACTGACACCCACTTAAAGTTACATCTTGTATATACGTTTTTCCAAATAATAGTATCAGGTAATAAATAAATGAATACAATATAGTTAAATCGAACAAATGATACAAATTCTTCCGTGATGCCACTGCAAATCAGTGGATCTACAGACCGACACAAATACGTTTACGTTTCTGACTCAGCCAGTGTTGCACAAGATTGAGAAAGAACGCATTCGGCTAGAAGGGGCGGCGATTTGGGATAACGACTTCTGGAACGCCTCCTTTGCTGTGTCCAGAGCGCATTTCGAGTGGAGCTATCTCAGACTCAAACTTATCAACTTGTATATATTTGTAGCCAATTCGCAAACCAAAATATACAGCCTATTGCTTTTTACCTCTTTGGACGGAATTACAGTTGAACCACATTAGCGTATCTATTGTTAGGTCAGTTCCCCAATGTGCGTTGGCGGTATACATTTTTTCCTGTATAGTTGGAAGTCTTATTACAATATTTCAGTCAACGCTCTCTGTTAGTAATTAAAATGAGGAGAGTAGCCTGATATTTTAGTTGAACTTCCTACTAATATATGGCGCAATTAGGGCATAGGTTAGCACGTCACAGTTGTCCACCAAACTCATTTTAATTTTATATATATATTTTTTTTAATTTGACCGTTAAACAATGATTTTCTACAAAAATAAAACAAAACGGGACAAGTTTTTTTGTCACATTATTTCATTTTCTGTTAATACCTTAAAAGGTGGCAGATACCTCAACAGCAGAAAGTAAGGTACTTATGCGGACTGGTCTTTATTTTTATCAGTATTAAAGAAGGTAAAGATGGATAATATCACATTTATTCAAAAACTCAAAAGATATGACGTAGATAAATTAGACTTAAGGTAGACTAAGTAAACCTAAACTCTCACTGAATTTACGTTTTTGCAATTGCTTGAATTCTAGAACTTTTATATCTATTTAAGTACGATTCTATTTGTAAATAAATACAATTACAACCGAAATATCATTGGATATAACGCATAGTAGAAACCAAAAACGAAAATTGGTTGCATAGCTGGTAGAATAATGTTTTTACGATATACATTTTCTTTATTGTCTTCACAATGTAAGAAAATCCAAAATATTTTGATAATTTTTTATTTATAATAAAATATATTCTTATAAAATATTAAATTTACTAAATTTTAAGCGGTAACATGGAATTATAATTGAATTATAATGCTACCGCATGGCTAAGTAAAGTTTTTAAGGTTAGGTAGTATTAAAATGTATTTGTAGTTACAGTTCAAAATTTTAAACAATTTTATTACAAATGTTTTAACAAAAGTGTCAATTAATGTTTTTAACAATATATTTTTACATATTTCAGGGTTATGATTAATATTTTAAATGGACTTTGTTCTAAACTTGGAAAATTTTTCGATTTAAATCTCAATTTTGTAAGTATAAGTTAGATTATTACTTGTTGTTACCAACGTATATTCCATTGTAGTTTCTCCTGAGGCAGCAATAATTTGTTCCGAAAGCTCGAGTAATAAAAAAGAATACACTTCAAGTTGGCTTTGACTGCATACCCGACTATACTTTAAAATTTTGTTCGTTAACTTAGACAGTCGTCTAACTCTTTGGCAATATATATATATATATATATATATATATATATATATACAGGGTGTCTCAGGTTTAAATAGCAGGACTTCAGGAGGCTTTAGAAGACCTCATTTTAAGACTAAATGTTCCTATATATATGGGTCTTAAAACGCTTCGTTTCTGAGATACAAGGCGTTGAATTTTATTTTTGTTTTATTTATTTATTTTTCAACTAAATAACCGCTGACAAAAAAAATCGTCATGTTGCGGCGAATGACTTAGTATTGGAGTGCAAATAATTTGACACCGAAAATCATCGCATCTTAATTCCAGTGGTGGAGATACAGGGGTATCTATTAATATTTTTATAAAAAAAATATATAGCCAAACTGAAATTTTGCAAATGTTTTCAAAAAATATGAAAGAGCATGCAATTTTACCCAGAAAAGGCTCTCTTGTCCAAAGTCGATAGGACGTGGCGTTTTCAAGAAAAACTGAAAATACTGTTTAGAAGTCAATTCAAGAAAAACCGAAAATACTGTTTCGAAGTCAAATCACACTTGAAATGCCATTCACAGACAATAACTGAATTCAAATGAGACGTTCTATCCAGCGTCAGTGTCAGTTATGTATCGAAGAAAATGGTTTAAATTTCGAACATTTACTTTGATTTAATATGTTTTTCGTTATTTATTCTTTTATCTATTCCCATTTTATTAATTAGAAACAGTTTTAACCAAATTTTTTAATTATTTAATTTAGTTGTAACACAATGTTTAAAAATTATGATTTGACATCTAAACAGTATTTTCGGTTTTTCTTGAAAACGCCACGTCCTACCGACTTCGGACAAGAGGGCCTTTTCTGGGTAAAATTACATGCTCTTTCATATTTTCCGAAAACATTTGCAAAATTTCAATTCGGCTATAATTTTTTTTGTAATAATATTAATAGGTATCCCTCTATCTCCACCACTGGAATTAATATGCGATAGTCTTTCGCTGCAACATGATGATTTTTTTGTCAGCGGTTATTTAGTTAAAAAATAAATAAATCAAACAAAAATAAAATTCAATGTCCTGTATCTCAGAAACGAAGCGTTTTAAGACCCATATATATATAGGAACTTTTAGTCTTAAAATGAGGTCTTCTAAAGCCTCCTGAAGTCCTGCTATTTNCTTTTGAAAAGCAACATCTATTTTGTCATGATAAAACTCTAGAATGGTTAGAGAATGAAGATCAAACCAACGAACAAAGACAAATTATATACAGGGCGTTCCTAAATAAGTGTCGCAACGGAAAACTGTAAATTCCTCTTGAAAAAAGAAACATTCTTTTCCACTTCCATTTTTCTCTTCGGGCTTTCGTTTCCGAGATACACGGTGTCAAAACTTTCATTTTTTTTAATGTTTTGCCAATATCTTAGCAACCGTTGGAACTACAGGACTGAGTTTTTGTACACGCATTACCACTATTAATAGCTACTTTTTCACATCCTTCTCGAATTTATTGAACTTGCCAGTGGTGGAGATTTTAACGTATTGTAAGGGTTTTTCCCCCCTAACTTTTATGCCACTGGAAAAATTGACATTTGACAGCAAATTCTGAAGCGCCAATGAATTTTACACAAAAAGAGTTCTCTTGGTTCATTGCTCTAAAGTCAACCGTTTTCAAGAAAAATGACTTTTTATGAACAAAAACAAACTAACGTTTCGAAAATATTTTGTAATTCAAAAGATAGTAATAATTAACAATTTTAACGAAATTTAACAACATTTGCAACAAGTAGCTATTAATAGTGGTAATGTGTGTACAAAAGCTCAGTCCTGTAGTTCAAACGGTTCCTAAGATATTGACAAAAATCTGAAAAAAAGTTTTGACACCGTGTATCTCGCAAACGAAAGCCCGGAGAGAAAAATGGGAGAGGAAAAAATGTTTCTCTTATCAAGAGGAATTTACACTTTTCCGTTGCGACACTTATTTAGGAACACCCTGTATATATATACAAGGTGGTCCGAATTTTATGCAGGATACTTCGGGGGCAGATAGATCTCTTTAAAATAATACGTGTTTGCCTTATAAACATAGGTCTGGAACGGCACCGTTTTAGAATACAGGGTGTTGAAGTTGTCAAAAAAAATTGATTTTTTGTTTATATCTCCGGAATCTATTAACCGATCTCAATAAAATTTGGTACATATAATGTATGATAGTAGGTTTTATATTTCCTGAAATATGAGCTTTAAACGTTCAACCAGTGGTGTACAACTGGACAGGGGTCACTCCCTTTTTTACAAAAAAACCTACGCCACTGCATTTTTTATATGTCATTGTAACTGATTTATATTCTAATGCACAAAATACGTAAAAAAGGTAACTTCAACTCAAGTTATTCATATCAATACAATCCCCTTGTGGCTGACACTTCTGACGGTAATATTACAAGAATATTTGTTTATGTTTAAAAGTAAGTGCAATTTGTAAGCACATCAACAAAATTATTTACACTCCTTTCTACACCACCTGTGAGGTAGTCTGCGATATAAACAAAAAATCATTTTTCAACAATCTCATATATATATTGAGATGAAATCAGATTAACGAGAGTAAATTAAAATTTAAATTAAATTTCTATTTAAAAGACAAAGCGGTAAAGGGAATGGTTTGAAATGGTTATTATAAAATTAAGAAAATTATTTTATTATATATGTTATGGACCAAGTGATAAATCGGGCATTATACATAATGCCCGGTCATTATGTAAAATGCCCAATATGAGTGTGTAATTTGATAATAATTACTCAAATTATCAAATTGACCAGGCATTATACATATTGTCCATCACCTTTTGGGCAGAGTAATACAAACATATTTAATTACTATTTTTTTATTATTATTGTCATTTAACTTAAAATAAACTAAATGTTAAACAATTTAAATAATCAGACTTATTATTTGGATTAATTAGCAAGGACTTCTACATTAAGAATCCACTAGTTTCTGCATTTAAAACTTAAGGAAAGTCATATTAAAAATATNAAACGCTTCGTTTCTGAGATACAGGGCGTTGAATTTTATTTTTGTTTTATTTATTTATTTTTTAACTAAATAACCGCTGACAAAAAAAATCGACATGTTGCGGCGAATGACTTAGTATTGGAGTGCAAATAATTTGACACCGAATATCATCGCATCTTAATTCCAGTGGTGGAGATACAGGGGTATCTATTAATATTTTTATAAAAAAAATATATCCAAATTGAAATTTTGCAAATGTTTTCGAAAAATATGAATGAGCATGCAATTTTACCCAGAAAATGCCCTCTTGTCCGAAGTCGATAGGACGTGGCGTTTTCAAGAAAAACTGAAAATACTGTTTAGAAGTCAAATCAAGAAAAACCGAAAATACTGTTTAGAAGTCAAATCACACTTGAAATGCCATTCTAATATTGACATTTGCACTTATTACAGTTTCTAATTGTGTGTGTTAAAAAAAATCTCAGAATTCAAATGACACTTCTATCCAGCGTCAGTCAGTTATGTAGCGAAGAAATTGGTTTAAATTTCGAACATTTACTTTGATTTAATATGATTTTCGTTATTTATTTTTTTATTTATTCCCATTTTATTAATTAGAAACAGTTTTAACCAAATTTTTTAACTATTTAATTTAGTTGTATGTTTACAAATTATGATTTGACTTCTAAACAGTATTTTCGGTTTTTCTTGAAAACGCCACGTCCTACCGACTTCGGACAAGAGGACCTTCTCTGGGTAAAAATACATGCTCTTTCATATTTTTCGAAAACATTTGCAAAATTTCAATTCGGCTATACTTTTTTTTATAAAAATATTAATAGGTACCCCTCTATCTCCACCACTGGAATTAATATGCGATAGTCTTTCGCCGCAACATGATGATTTTTTTTGTCAGCGGTTATTTAGTTAAAAAATAAATAAATAAAACAAAAATAAAATTTAATGCCCTGTATCTCAGAAACGAAGCGTTTTAAGACCCATATATATAGGAACTTTTAGTCTTAAAATGAGGTCTTCTAAAGCCTCCTGAAGTCCTGCTATTTAAACCTGAGACACCCTGTATATATATATAACATCAAATTTCTGCTTCTTACTTTGAATAAAGCCCGGTATTTCCGCCACTGGTACACGGAATTTTTACCTAAACCATTAGTGAAGGTTTCATCATTCTACATTAACATATTAACTGATACATATCTTAAAAAAATTTTTTTTTTCAAACTGCAACACACTATCTTAAAAAGAAAGCGTTTCTGGATATTTTTGCATAAGACATTTTTTCTTATTTCGATCCCTCTAATACAAATTCAAATTTTTTTCAATTAATCCCGAAAGGAAATTTGACAAACTAAAATGTACTATATTGTAAGTATAATTGTAGTCAGTATATGTATTTCTCAACTCTCGTCTTCTAGTATCTCTTCGACTGACAATGCTAATAACATTATCAGATTTTACGATTAACTAAAAAAATACCATCAAGTTCTTATAGATATTTTTGTCTCTATTTTTTATTACATCGTGACCTATGTCTATACATTTTCCAATTATCCTGCAACATTGTAAAGCTCTAGATATTAAAAAAACTAGAATGTCTTTTATTTTAAATGTGCGGATAACTCACCCAGCTTTTACCACCACCCATGTCAATACCATGTTATTTTGTAAAAAAATATGTAGGTATGTCGCTGACTTTTTTCTTTTTTATATAAAATAAATAAAAAACTGTAATACGTAAAATATGTCTATTTTCAGTTTTATAATTTGAATATACATTTACACATATTTTTTAAGTATTATAAATTCTAGTGTACAGGGCGATTCACTATATTTTGACTCCCATTAACTTCTTTGTTTTTAGAGTTATAAAAAAAATGTGAAATACAAAAGTACGATTTTTTATGAATTTTTCCAAACAAAATGGCCGAGGATATTTTTTTTAAATTTAAAGGAACACCATGTATATTTTTACATATTTGAATAGAACGTTCCCTGTCGAGCAAAGTCATATAGGGTTTGTTGGGTTCATCTCTAACAATAAGCGATATACTATTAAAAAAGAAAAGAAGGTTTTTTTTATTAAGAAAATAAGATATCTTGTAATTGTTAGACCTCTTTCAGGCATTTCTGCCTTTTTTTTCAATTATTTCAGATTTAGTTGTAATATATTTTGACATATCGGACATTGATATGGACTTTTCTTTTTTAATAGTATCTTGCTTATTGTTAGAGATGAACGCAACAAAATGACTATGCTCGACAGAGAACGTTCTATCCAAATTTGTAAAAATATACGGGGTGTTCCATTTAAATTAACAAAGTTAACATCCGCGGCCATTTTTTTGGACTTCATTTATTTTTCTACTATCATTTTCGAAAAATTCATAAAAAATGGTGCAACTTTTGTATTTTATATTTTTGTATAACTCTAAAAACAAAGAAGTTATTTTGGGAAAATACATTTGGCAAATAACAAGTCCATATAACATGTTTTAGCCAAGAATGACTGTTAAATCAGAGATTAAAGTTTTTATTGTAGCAAAGCTTATTGTTGCGCTTTCAATGTGCGGTCAATGAAACTACGTAGTGGAAAGCCTTCCGAGCAACCGAACAAAATTTAATTATAACTACGAATAGAAGTTATAACGTTTTGCGTGAAGCGAGTTTTTGATAGGTAGGTAGTTGTCATCATGAAAACGCACATTGCAAACAACAATCAAATTCTCTTTTAAAACCGGTAAAATAGCCACGGAAACGTATCAGCTACTATAGGCGTCGATTAACCTACTGTAGGCGTCGATTGTATTCCTACAAAGATTATTAAAAATGTACGAAATGAAATTGCTCCAACATTATCTTATATTATAAATCTATCTATCCAATGTGGAATATTTCCCGATAATAATCTAAAAATTGGTGTAGTTACTCCTATTTACAAAAAAAAATGGTCCTTTCTCGATTGAAAATTATAGAGGTATTACTGTCCCATCTGTTTTAAGTAAAGTGATAGAGAAAGTGATTTATGATAGGATGCTCTTATACATGCATAAATATAACATAATATCAAAATGTCACAATGGTTTCTGCCCAAATATAAGTCAACTGAAACTGCGTCTTTTGATTTTACCAATTTTATATATAAACACTTATAGGTAAATATGTGGGATCATTATTTTTTGATCTATCGAAAGCTTTTGACTGTTTGGACCCTAGTTTTATAGCAGAAAAATTGTCTGCTGTTGGTTTTCGTGACAATTTCTTAACATGGCTAATATCGTATCTGCAATAGAGGAAAATATATGTGAAATTAAATAATAAAATGTCTCCTATAAAAGATATTGAATTGGGAGTACTTCAGGGTTCAATACTTGGCCCACTTATTTTCCTGATATTTATGTATGATCTCCCATTGCATGTTAATGCAGATTGTACAATATTATATGCAGATGATGTCACCTTTGCAGCGGCGGCAAATAATCTTGTGGAGTTTAAGTTAAATACATTATCTTTAGAATTTATTAACTGGTGTTATAAAAGTGCACTGATATTAAATCCAAATATTAAAAAACTGTTTGTATGCAGTTTTCTTCTCGTAGCAAAATCATTGATCCTCTCCAGATAATTGTAGGTAATACGACAATCATAGCCTCACAGTCCTGTAAATTTTTAGGAACTTTTATACATTATAAGTAGATATAATAGGCGGTTTCTGGACCAGGAAGTGACGTGGCAAGGTCACCTGGGGTCAAGGTCACCCCAAGGTCACCTGGGGTCAAGGTCACCCCAAGGTCACCTGGGGTCAAGGTCTTGTCAAGATCACCTGGGGTCAAGGTCACCTGGGGTCAAGGTCATGTCAAGGTCACCCGGGGTCAAGGTCGCCTAGGGTCAAGGTCGCCTAGGGTCAAGGTCGCCACATGGTCAGTGTTTATCGAGTTCGGCGCGCTCCTTCTGCGGCTTCTTGTGGGCATTGTCGTTGTGCAAGAGATGTGTGGGTGTTAGCATGCAAGAAATGTCATGGTGACATGGAAGTGACGTAATACAAGAAGTATCATGGCGGCATGGAAGTATCGTCATACAAGAAGTGTCATGGCGGCATGGAAGTGACGTCACATGG